>NC_050602.1:20202500-20370000 GCF_013368585.1 Megalops cyprinoides | reverse complement strand
TGGTCTGACACTGTTGCTCATTTAAACTGAACGGATACACTTATGTTATCTTGTGCTGAAAGTCGGTCTGGAGCGTCTGCTAAACGCATGTAATGCAATGTAACCAGTTAAGTAATAAACACACAAAAATACTAAAACCAACCTTAGCGCTGGATTAAAGACAAGTGGGCGTAAAAACTCACTTTTGGCTGCCTCGTTTTCCTCGTGGGGTGAGGGTGGTGGGACAGCATTCGGCTGGGGTCCTGATCTGCCGTCAGCACTGCAGGGGGCCTCACTGCCCAGCTCCTCACCGCCTGGACTAACGGGCTTGGAGGCGAGTGCTGGGGACGCTATTGCGCAGTGGGCAGCGATCCAGTCTGTGCTGTCAGTGGGCGGCGGGCCGCAGATCGCGGCGGGTTCTCCTCGTCCTGAAACGACGCGGCCCCTCTCCTGCTCCTTTTCGCTCTCCTCACTCGCGATTCCCTCTGAATTCTTCGGTTCCTAACAGCAGCATTTTAATTCACATAGTTAAACTCACTGGGTGGCAGTGTAGCACAGTGGTAAGGAGCAGGGCTCATAACTGAAAGGTTGATGGTTTGATTCCCCCGCTGGGGCACTGCTGTTGTACCCTTGGGCAAGGTACTTACCCCACAATTGCCTAAGTAAATATCCAGTTGTGTAAGTGGGTAAAAAAATGTCGCTATGGATGAGAGTGTCTGGTAAATGACAATATTGTAATGCAATGAATGTATCAAGAATACACTGTGTGTGTTGAGATAAAAATACACCCGAGTCAATGAACAATATCTGAAATTGAAAGAAAGCAATGGGTTACTGGTGAAATACATGCCCAAAGTTTGTGCCAGTAAATGAAAGAGAGGAACAATATTATGGTTCAGCTGAAGGCCTCCCTAACCCCTTTGTGATCAAAGTAGCAGATGTAACCTACTTTCTGTGACTTGCCAGGAGAGAGGGGAGGAGGGCCCTTTTCCCCACCTTGACTCATCCTTTGCCTAGCTGACGCTGGTTTTGCCTCCCAATTTACCTGTGTCAGGACGACCAGGTCAGTATCCTCTCTCTCACTGGGCTCTCCTGAACCTCCTCCATCTGCCACTTCCTCTTGCTCTTCCTCCCACAGCTGCTGTGATTTCCTCCTCTTCCTCCTACCAAACACTGCGTTCTCCCCTGACATGACTACGCTTGGGTTAAAGGGCCAGTGGTAGGCGTGGCCAGCTTTACAAAGCCAGGTTAGGGTGCACTGGCGTCCCGCCCTCGCCCCTGACCTCACAGCCCCGCCCTGCCGGGGTGGGTGGGGGCACATGTTGCCATGGGAGTGGACCCAGGTCACGAGGTTGGTCAAGTCCTCTAGCATGACATCTTGTGTACAGCATGCACTGTGGTACCTTTGTTCCTACCCACAGGACAAAGACACAAACCGAACGCATGTTGGTGAAATTTTAACCAAGCTAAAGCTGGGTATTTTTTTCCTGTTTACAAAATCTTTTTTCCACATAATTATTTTTCACATAATTTGTACACTGGTTTGTATCTCATTATTGTTACATAACAGCCTCACCAATATTCTTGACATAATATTCTGTGGCGTAGTGGTCAATACTGGATTTACAACAGGTTAAAAGATGTCAGTGTGAATTTTTATATATAAATATGCAGCAGCAGAAATCGATAAAATGTAGAGAAGCATAATTTATGTAATTGCGTATTCAGAGCAAATACATCATGCAGTAACGTTAGTCATACTGTCATATCCACAGTAGCGGTACAGAGGAAAAAAACTAACTAGACATCTTGCCCTACCTCCGCTGTTGCCCTTCTGAATGCTGAATTGCAGACGTACATAATCTCACACAATCTGCAAATTCTGTAAATAATAGTGGACACTCTTAACAATTTTTATACTGTAGTTAACGTATAGCTAACCTTGTTTGACTAAAGGAGTAATATATTGAAATTCTCGTGTTCATAGGTGGTAACTTTGCGTACACAAACTACAATGCTGAACGAATTATGCAGACAAGTCAAATCAGTTTCGAATGAATACAGATTAATGACGATAATCGAACGTTAACAGACAACGTTTGAAAGTAACGTAATTTTGTTTAAATGAAATACGCAACCTAATGTTATCTAGCACTACGTTGAGCTCCGCTTTTCCCCCAGTGTGCAATGACGTAACCTCACCACAAGATGGAGCCAAACGACATTTCCTGAGGACGACAGCGTTCAGATCGAAAATATTTTAAAATGGGTGTTCCAAGTATGCAATGAAGAAGATACGTAAAACACAGCTAGTTAAGTAACGTAGCACGCACGCTGGCGAAATATGTTTCTATTTATATTACAATAACCCCGACTGTTCATGCCATTGAACTAGCACAACTAACACAATTCGCTTTAATTTGAGTCTAAATCATTCAGCGGAAGACCGTTTAATCTGACCGCAATCTGACCGTCACTTTTCAAAATAGATGACGTTGGTTGGAAGTATAAGCGACCGCTAATATTGTGTAGCTATTTATGCTTGGGGGGTGAAGGGATTAAAACTGTGATCTCAACACCCAAGGCGTACAGCAGCTACCAGACAAAAAGGATTCAAACCTCCAAAATGCGTGCGTACAACATCACAAATTCAGTAGGCCTAGTGGTGGTCATTCTACGAAAACAAGCATATTTCAAAGCCATGTACATCTTTTTAAAAATGCCTGTTGGGAATCGTTTGGATTGCGCGTAACTTCACCGTAGTCCTGCAACTAGCTGGATACAATGTAATTAGCCCTATTAATTATTTCTCTCAACTGTGAATATTTTCACTGAATGTAATTGTGACGTGGAGGAAGATCCTCATAAAAAATTGAAGCTATCAGAACAAGTCTCCCCAAATAAAATTAGATTGCACCAAAAAAAATTATATATATATATATATATATATACATACATACACACCTTTTGTATATATGTAGGCAATTTATATGTTAATATCAGTGTCTTTTAAACTTATCCATTTTTTTTTTCCAAACCACGCCATTTACATTTTTAAAACCCCTTATGTCCGGTATTTTTAAAACGTGTGAAGTTTCTACGTTGGGTTTCTGTAACCTACAGTTGAAAACAGCCGAGAGGAGTTCCTACACTACAGTATCCAGTCATATGCAAATGAAACTGCGATAAGACAGAGAGGTAAACAGAAGCTGAGAAGAGGGAAGAGGCAAGTGATAGAAGGGAGGTGGAAACTAAAAGAAAGGAGAGAGGCATTTTAAGGAATCAGGGGTCGGGTTTAGAGCATCTTACATTACCAGTGGAAGTGTTATAGAGATGAGCTTTCATGTGTGTTAAACTGGAAGATATTTACACAAACTAACAAACTGAGTTTGTTTAAAAGTACTTTTTTATTCTTATTGAATTTATTTTACATATAGAGTTATTGGATCATTTGCAGTAGGTCTACAAAAAAATCTACAAAAAAGACCAAAAATATTTCTGGATTAAATGTAGGCCTATGTAACGCCTACCATCACACACACACACACACACACACACACACACAGAGAGAAAGAGAGAGAGAGCCATTTCAGAGAAGACAGAAACAAATGTTACCTGACCCTGTGTTTGGACAGCTTGCTGGCAGCCATGGAAACAATAAGCTTCTGTCTTACCTGCCAGGTCTCCTTTCAATTATTTATCTCTGGGCAGGTGTGTCACCTGCTGCAGCACAGACGACTACCCATTAGTGTGTCTTGGTAAGAGAACAAGGGCTTGCTTAAGAACAGTGAGCTTAGCATATGAAAAAAGGTTAATGCTGCAGGTTGTTTCTTAGGTTGTCAGTTTATTGTTGCATTTTTTTAATGAAAAAGACAGCTTTGTTTTTACTAATGAGGCCCTACCAAAATGCACCTTTGAAATGTTTTTTAATGAAAACAACAAAAATATAATACATAAATGCAAAAAGCTCAAAGTTTCAGGTGAGATTCCAACTGTGAAACAGATAAACAGGTTAGTCAAGCATACAGGGGCATCCAATCATGTACCTTCATCTTATTTCACAACCATGCAGACATCTTTTTATGCTCATGATCTCAAGCATCCAGTTTCTCATTATTATTGCCACTAACAATAGCTGTTGAAACACGTTCCACAATGATTAGGGCCCAGTCTAGTTGATACGAGGTCTGTTCTTGTGAATCCAAATGGTCACTTTAAAGTTTGCTAGTAGATTATCCAACCACAGGTTTTTTTGCTAAAATATAAATTAGGTCATGGTAGTAATGGTGTCAAAGTGCCTGCCCCCAACAAACATACAAATGTATAAAACTGTTTTAACCTGCAAGGAAACAGACCTTGAAAAAAGTATCTTGTTTTGTTTGGGGATGGATAGAGATCAAAACAAGACCTAATCCTTTAAGACTCATTCATTTTTCCTCTTCTGTGGTATGAGTTAAAGCAAGGTAAGGCAATATCTCAAATACACCAAAGAGATTTTGGACAGGATGTGAAATTAATAAATGTAATATATTTTGTATTTTCTTCACAGAGGCATTTGTGTAGGGTAGTGCACCATCTGTAGAAGTTGCTAACACATCATTACTGCAGCTAATGAGGTTCAGTACCACTCTCACAGACCAGAAGCAACAACCATAACATACATAATCACTACACATCTTTTTCAGTTTTATTTTACTCTCTCTTTGCAGTAGGCTTTAATTTCTAAAACATATCAATCACTTTCGCTCTATTTAATGAAAAAAGTGGCGACTACAGGTAGCATCGAGAATATTCCTGGCAAACTTATCACGGATGGCTACAACTCAATACACCACTCATTTTCATTAGTGATGTGAAACCTACCCATGAAAGCAATGTAGTGCGATACACTAGGTCTACCATGGTACTCTTTGGGTATGCAAATTGAAATCCTAGCAGTTAGTGATAAAAACAAATCCAGTTCACCAACTACACTGCACAACTACCTTAAAGAACACACCTTGCTAAGACATCGTGCCACATCGAGAAATTTAAGCAAACTTAAGCAAAAAAAAAAAAACTTTTTTGGCCGCCTTTTTAGAGTAGTCGTGCGTCTTGTCCAACCGCAGTGCCGCTGCGCTGCGAGGCGCCCGCCTCTTTTCGGTTCTCCCCCGTAGCTGGACTAATCAGTGTGCGCCTTGGCATTCTCCGCCATTTTGAAGGGGTATAAGAAAAGTCGGCGAGGCTGCCGTCCTGCTGCTCTGATCTGTAGTTCTGTATTGTGCAATGGACGGGTAAGTGATGAGGAAATTGCTTTAAAAAGTAACAGTAATAGTATTAATACAGTATTAAATGTGATGTATCGATGACATGCGTGCTTGTATTGTTTTATAACTTTACCGAGGCCAGGAAATTTGACTGAGAACAGTTTTTTAAACGATTAGCTAGGTAGCTAGTTGTGTTGGTATAGCTAACGTTGCTAATAGTAAATTGGCTGGTTAGCTGGCCAGCTACTTCTGTCCGGAAGAGAGGCATTTTTTCTGTCTGAGTTTTATGCTAGTGTATTTTTAACTGTTTAGAAAAAAATAGTTGTATAGTTAAACCCTCGGGTTATCTAACGTTTTATTTTGATGTGGGGGAATAACCACCTGTGGATTTCCCGAAGTTGTTTTCCCACCTCTGGCCACCCGATAGTTAGCCTAGCTAGCAAGCTAAAGTCTTCGCTACTCTTGGCCAGGGGTTAGTTTGCACGTTTCTTTTAACTAGTTAACTATTCAGGTAATACTCGTTACGACGAACGGCAGGGCAACGTAGGCGGCTAACCAACGTTGACGTAACAACTTATATAAGAAGTTTATATTCGCGGCGGGGAGTAAATGTGTCTTCGTTTCCGCATCTTTGAGTGATTTTTAATTTCCGTCAAGTACTAATGCAATGGCGGAAGAGAGATGACGATGTTAAAGATCACGCAGTGAAGTCGCTGTGTTAACTTAAGCGCTGCTGATGTTTTTTGGCAAGGCGTCAGGTTTAGGTAACCTTAACGTTATAGTATGTTGGCTGGCTGGCTCGCTACATTTTAAAATGGAACTGGGCCATTTTAAACCTGAAAATATCAGTTCGTTTTCATTTCACTAACATTAACTTAGTTAACTGGATCATCGGGAAGAACACGAAGATGTCAGTTGTTTGAGTTGTGTTCATGTAAAAATATGGTCAATGAAAACGTTCAGTGGTTATATAGTTTTGTTAATTCTTTTGTTAAGGCCCACAATGCTGAAGGCGTAGGTACCTTCTGCTGGCTATTTACATGCCGGGTGATTAATGTAAAGTTGCCTCAGTGCCTGGAGGGGATTTTAAAGCAATCGAGTCACATAGTTACGCGTTAGTTTCCACGTCCCCTTTTTACCCTAGAGTAGCTAACAAGCCAGACATGCGTGGGCACAAAGTTAACTGATCGCGTACGCGGTCTGTTTTGAAAAGTAGCCAGATTTATTTCGATTTGTCTGCCGAGATACATTCATTTTTTGTCTTTCACTTGCTTTCCCTCCAAGTAAAAACCTCATGATGACGAGTCTTCTCTTACAGCCGTTTAGAGACGGATTTGTATCCTCTGGGATCCCGTTACGTCGCTGAAATAGAGTAAGTTTCCTGTTTGTCTTAATTCTTGTACGCGTTAGTCTAGAGGGCTTTGGATCTTTTTTTCTCCCCACACATTTCCCCCCCTGCTCCCACCGCGGAAGTGTCTGGGATCTTGCTGTTTCTGGCTTCCCGGTGTATCTTTATTAATGTTGAGACCCTTGTTTTCCTGTGTCATATTTTGTCTGTCTGGATCAGGGGGCTAATCGGATCTGATCCAGCATTCCTGGCCATTTAGTCAGAAATAATTTTAGCTTAATAAAGGCGTCCAAGAATGACTTGTACCCTTCTGATCCACAATCGGCACGATTGGAGTGCTTGCAACCTGAGTAGATTTGGATTCATTTAAGAACATACAGGAAAAGTTTAATTTTAACTTTAAGTTGAACATTTTAAATACTTAGCTGAAGTGCAGCCTGACCCTTCTTTGATAGGACATTTGGCCAAACCAAAATGACCCACTCAGGACATTTGTAAAGCTATTGTAACCACCAAACTGTTCAGTTTTCTAATGACTGCCTTAAAATGTATCCACCCCTCCCCTTTACACATGCTTCCTGGGCCTAAACATAATCGCTGGGTATCACAAAGTGAGGGTTATCATCTGGGGCTGCTGTTTCACCATGTTCCCTCCCTGTCCTTGCCTTCAATTATTGACAGCTTAGTTTTATGTTGACAAAATGGGGGAAGCAGCTATTGTTGCTAATTTATTTCATGTTGTAAAACAAACTCTGTCCACATCTTGGCCACACCCATCCTCGGGACAATAGGAGTTGCTGAGCTCCCGTGGGCATGCAGTTAGCTGCAATCCAATTCTGTACAAGGTAATCATTTTACGGGAAGCCACAAGGCATTTAATCTCTGCATAGTTTAATATTAGTCTAATACATAATGCTTTTTATGATTAAACAAGACACAACCAATGCTTCTCACCCGCATGGTTGCTTCAGTGCCATAAGTAAGCAATTAGTGAATTTTTTTTGCGCTTTAGTGGTATGGTTCTGTTAAGGACGTGCATTTCAACTAATTTGATATTCAGATATTCTCTGGCTCCCAGGATCAAATTCAACCCTGCCTCTTTCCAAGAGCCTAATGAAACTCTCTCTTTTTGTATTTCTTTTTGTATAAGTAATGACTTGCTGCAAAGAGATCTGCATTCACTCGCATTCACACAGGAAAATGTAATCTCGGTGATATTTTGCATGGTTCATGGAACTCATTCAGTATTAATGAAAAATAACTTGTGTAACAAGTGTTCAGATACAGAGATGGTTTTCATCAGATATAGCGTTTGATCCTTCTTTTACATTTTTAAATGCTTGTTGAGTCAGGGTTGTGCAATTGACATTGTGTCCTATTAGACCTAAAAGAATGATTTTGTCAGTCAATTCTTGTGTGGTGAGCAGCTTGACGTAATTCCAGCAACCTTTAAAAACACTACACGACCTTGATTGCGTTTTTTTCTGATGCTGTAGGAATGGGAACTTTGCAGAAGACAAGAGGTATTGTCTTCAGGCTTTTCATTTCTGCCCAGACATTTAAATTGTTGCTTCCTGTGTTTGCAGAAAACCAAAGTCTCCAACATACAAACAGGGTAACCCTTTTCAGGGCTCTGTGGTACCACAATTATGGTCATGTTACCAAACTGTAGGAGCTATACATTTTTGATGCGAGAGATAGACATGGTGGTTTCCCAGTGTTAAAGTCATCTAGATAGTGAAACTGTACAAGCCCCCTGTTGTCAGCATCACCAGCACGGAAATGATTCAGTACCTGTTGGATGCAGGCGTTTCTAAGTAATGACCTGAAATGTTCTGAAGTTTCTTCCCCCCCCCCCCCCCCCCCCCCCAAGAGGTGCTCTTCCTGTTGTGTTCTTGTGTGTGTCTTGAAGTGCAGCCCAACAGGTTCTGCTTCATTACATTCCAGGGTGTAGTTGCGTCAGTTTTGGAGAAACGAGCCACTGGTTCTCTCCCCCCCGCATATTTTCCGTATCGCAGAGAAAGGGATTTGGCTGTATGGGGCTGCGTAAGTGAAAGCTGAACAGGACCAGGAAGCCTGTGAATTTGTGTGCCCACCCTCTGCGAACAAGGAAGTGGCCGGGGCCGCTGGAAGCTCTGCTTTTAACACGTGTCCTTGCCTTTGTGGACGGATGCCTGGGCTCGGCTTCCCCTCATTGTTTAAAGATTAGATGCAGTGGAGCTTCTGGCAGATATGTGGGGAACAGTGTACAGGTGGTGAGGTGGGAAATTATTTAGGCCTGTGCTTCACTGTTGAATGGACTGTCCAGTTTTAGTAGTTTTGCACTGGTCTTTAATTAAGCTGCACTTGCATGTTTAAGCTTGTACTGTATGGAGGTCTTTGCACCAGACTTTGAAGGGAAATGTTGTTGTTTTGGGGCTTGGATTTTTGTACATTAGAAGTTGTCTGCTTTTTTTTTTTTTGTCTAGACACAACGCCGGTCACTCATCCGGTTCTGATAAAAAAAAAAAAAAAGGTTTAGATCTGGTCGTCATCCAGCCTGCATCTGGACGCTTTCTTTTCTTAACCGATTTTGCTGTGTTGTGTGATCATACTAATTTCAGGGTATAACTGTAGGAAATGGATTCTTAACTACCAAAACTAAATGCTCACAACAATTCTCACAACAGTTCTACTCGAAAATAAAAACGGATTATTCGCCACTTAGATGCTAATGATGCTATTTTTAAGCCTTGGCCCATATTGTGAATTTTTTATTTACCAGTTATGTGTACTCTTTATGCTGGTGTAATACAGAATGTAGATAGTACTGTTGTCTTGCACACAGTTTGTCGGATCAATAGCTTTTGGACATGATAGGATTAGGAAAGGCGGCACTGCCACCATTATTTCATTATTGTGAAAAGCTTAATTTAAATCTTAAATTCAGATTCACTTCTTCAGTGTAGTAAGCTGTGTGCATCCCGTGTCATGCAAGTCTAAACAAACTTTATAAACACCCTGCTGTCTTATAAATATACACCTTTCCATAGCCGTGGAACATTTTGGAGAAAACCAGCCTCTTCATGTGGCATGTTTGCACTTATGTGCACAGTGTGTGCCGTTGTACATGTTTAAGCTGTGAATGGGATTTTAGGCTTCATGTCTGCTGTTGTCTAACTTTTTACCTTTTTTTTTCCCCCCCCTTACAGCAGTGTCCACGACATAACAGTTGGTACAAAGGTAGGTACCTCTTTCTGCTTGTAAACCTTCTTCACTTCTGTCCTTTACCCCGATGTCAGAGAGCTTGGCGTGGTTAAATTGGTGTTCTCTGTTTTTGCTGAACAGGACTGCTGGTGGCTGGTTCTGGGTTCATAGTGTTATCCGTGTTTATTGGAGAGTTCGGTTTGCTGCTTCAGGATCCTTGGTGACCGTTTCTACGGCATCACATTGGTTACCTTACGAAACCCTTTCCTGGAAAGCTGCTGACAGCCTCATGGCTTTATTGCAGTTGTAATGGCGTGCTTGGGTATTATCTGAACCTTACTGAAGCGATGTATTCTGTGTCGTCCATGTCACCTGCTTCCTTTTCGACCTGAAATTTTCCAGTGCGACAGCGGTCCCCCCCAGGACTGATGAGGATCGGTTAACTCACTCCAGGTTTTTGTGTGTGTAGTTACCTTTCCCACCTGCTGTGGTCCATAATCCTTCCTAATTGAAAGTGGCAGTTACCTGTGGAGGACTTTGACACGGAAAAGTAACTACATGCAGGTAGCAGTCAGGTCATGTGTGGCTGTGGCAGCTTTACTACGAGTCACCCCTGGTCTGCAGTGGCAAACTGTTGGGTTTGCCAAGACTGCGCCAGCTTTAAAGGAGTGGACTGTATCCTGCGTTAGCACGCGTTAGCACTCTGCTCAAAGGTCGGTTGCTGTTTAAACTGTTGCTCTGATAAGGTGAACAAACGCCCAAGAAGTAAACATTTGGGCCTGTCTTGGTACCTGCTGTGAATGAATATTGCCCGTCCAGATTAAGCAGTAACTAGATTCCGTCCAGGTTCATCTACCTGCAGTGTGCTTTGATCTGAACATTTAGTATTGAATCGGTTTATAATGTTTTCTGCACTGAGGGTGGGTTATGTGGAATCAAAAATGGTGATTCTCAAAAAAAGTGCCATTGTTGTTAGCTCCTGTATCTGTAGTGATTGGATTAGAATATCACTTTGCTGGTTTCCACAACAAGGCAGTGTCCTTAATTCAAATTCTTTTTTGCGTCATGACATTGATCACCCTTGTGTTCATGTGCATAAGTTCATATATGCATTTTCTAGAAGTGTGCAAAGCACG
Source organism: Megalops cyprinoides (assembly GCF_013368585.1). Classification (NCBI taxonomy): domain Eukaryota; kingdom Metazoa; phylum Chordata; class Actinopteri; order Elopiformes; family Megalopidae; genus Megalops; species Megalops cyprinoides. Next base: position 20,359,105 of record NC_050602.1, on the reverse strand, counting down.
GGATCTGAAACACGATGTAAAGAAGAATGTATGGTAATGAGCGTTTCCATGGCAGCTGTGTTGAGTCTGGAATGTCGGGGCTGTTCTGGTGTCTTTCCGCGCCCCAGGCTGCGGGGGCCGTGCGCTCTTCAGTCTGAGAGCGTTTCTGCTTTGTCACAGGGCGTAAACATGCTCCCGCACGCCCTGGAAACTCTTACTCCCATCATCGCCCGCCGGCCCAGCATGCTTTGCACCTTTTCTTTGTTCTAACAGATGCTAGTAAAACCAAGTCAGTTGTTACACGCTGGAGGAGCATGGTTTGTGTCTTGACGGGGGGGTTGTTTTGTTGGTGTTTTACAGGGCCCCCATTCTTCCATGATCACAGAATTGTGGAATTCCCCTCCCCCCTCCTTTTTTTTTTGGTTTTTGAGAGTTGTGCGTAGCCATAACACACAGCGGAGAGACTTGTTCATGTTTAATAGGAAACGCTTTTCAGCCATATGAACTAATGGAATGGAACGGTGTTAGTGTGGACTACACGCTCTGCTGTGACTCTGGTCATTAGTTGCCATTCAGTACATTGCAGTTGAGTAAGACTATTACCCCCCCACCCTGACTTTTACATTTATTCTGGAAAGTTCCCTTGGATTTTTCATTCTGCCATGAGATGGGGGGGAAAAGGAAGAATACAGTGAGATCAGCACAAAGGATTTTCTCTTAAGATCAGGAAAGTGATTTTCCGAACAGTCTAGAGACAGTAATTTATGACCATTTGCAGGCTCAGTGGTGTGTAACTGGGAAAAGAATAACGTGTTTGGTCTTGTCTGACAGTTAATGTACTTTTCCTGTTTGTGAGGCTATTGCGATCCAGTTTTAACACTGATCCCGGCCCTCCCCACTAAAGCATTCCAGAGATAATCAGCTATGGTATGCGGGAGCGCCCTCCCCGAGCAGCACAAAAGGGGATTGTTATAGGTGCTGCCAAGGTGTGTGTGAGAGAGAAAAGGGCTCACAGTGTCTAATGAATGGTTAAGTGCAGCTCATTAAGTTCAAAGGTTGTGTAGACTCGTAGTGCTGGTTGCATGGGAGCAGCAGCATTACTGCCCGGAGCTGATGGTTTTCAGTTTAACCGTGAAGGCAGCGGTGTTTGTCACATGTGGGTAATGTTGCACACACGGATGCAGTGAGCAGCATCGTGCTCTTCGGGGAGTGCGATATTGGCTGAACACCGGTGCTGGCTTGGCCTCCGTTTTCCCCTTCCTGCACATTTTTAATTCTGTGCACATATAAATATTCACACAACAGGAGGCCCTTGACTTCAAAATCCATTTCTTAATTAAATTTACTAATGCATTATACTCAACTATATTAGAGCCAAAGTCATCGCTATATAAAGGACTGTGGATGACACAGTAGAGTATTGACATTTTTCACTACTTATCACTCTATCACTCTAAACTCTTATTTTGATGTCTCTTTTGCTGAATGAAAAGCTGTCCCTCACATTCCTGGCCAATCTGGTTTCATTTTTAAGGTGTTCTGGCCCGTGATGCCGTGGCTGGAAAAGCATGCTGTTTGTAGGGCCCTTTAAACCCGTGGTCGTCTCCACTGCTGTACGGTCGTTCCAGCAGCCCCACTCCCCGTGTAGCGCTCTATTAATGAAGGGCAGCTGATCGGCCTCCTTCTGTTACAGAGGCCTTTGTATCAGGTTATTACAGTCTAGAGATAAAGCAAGCAGTGTGTTGCCAGCCTGGTCTGCTGTCGGTAGAAGCAGAAGGCAACCCCACACATGGAAGGGTTGAGTCCTCCAAGCAGCATGGCAGACATAAAAAATTTAAGTGAAAAAAACTTTCCCTGACTGTTTTGTACTGCATTACTGTCATGGTGAAATGTGTTCACTGATACAGAAATGAATTACCGGTCCTTTTCTAGGGACAGTTTGTTCAGATTTTATAAAGGGAAAGGGATGTGGAGCCATAAATGCTGTATCAGCTATAGCTGAAATGATGAGCACTGAACTTTCACATGGAAAGCTGGTTTGATGTGATGGTCCATCACTGGAAATCCCTGATCCTGGAACACCTGGAGTGAAATGGCGACAGGAACTCCAGCAGGAAGGAACACGGAGTGCCGTGGTTTCCCTGGAGATGAATATGTGGAAGGCTCTCCTGTTAATCGGGAGACTGTCAGCCCTTGCATTCCTGCTGCCTGCTGTGTCTGTGTTTTCGGTGCTTGGGCTGGTAATGGGAAGTTCCGCTGGTATTTGCGCTGGTGTGCTCGTTAAGTATGTGCTTCTGTCGTACCCCTTTGTGAATATTCATCAAATCTAAATGGAACACATTTTGCTTCAGCAGTGGCACTTAATTTCCAGTTCTGAGCACAGCGGCTAGATGCGTATTTAGTAATTCATATTCTTTAAGTATTCTGCTTAGTCACGTGTGGGGGAGTGAGAGAGACTAGTGGTCTCTAGTGTCATGTACGCTGGTGTAGTGTTTCATGTACCTTTTGTTCTGTGTCTCTGGACATGTTTCTGCTCTCTTTCTCCTGCTTGCGTGAAAGGGTTTGGCTGGTACATGTCCCCACCCTCTTGGCGTGTAAAGCTAAAACAGTGGTGGTAGCGCTCTGGGCTTGTGGGAGCGATGGAATTTGGTGGAACAGCGCATGCACTTCAGTTTGATTCTGCCCAGCCGTTGTCATTAACCGCACTCTGCTGACTTGTCAGGATTTCCCCTCCTTCTGAAATCAGCCATGCGTATCCTGTTGGGGGACGTTAGGAAATGTTTATGGCTCTCGGGGAGGGGCCAGTTGGAAAAGTTGCCTGCAGTTGCATTCTTTTATAGCCACAGAAGTTATGCCTGAAATGTGGAGTTGGTTTGTACTCTGTGTAAAGTACTTTCTTGGGTTGGATTTGTGTCTCCTGCCTCAACACTATCAGTGAACAGCTGAAATCTTCTGTAGCATAGAGTAGTTTTATAAAGGGGACACAGTGACCCTGTGCCATTCTCAACAGACCTGTGTGCTGACTGGCACCCTGGTGTACTGATTGGAGTTATGTCCAGCTCATCCTTAAACGCAAACATTATTTAGTGTCAGAATGTGCGAGTTGCGCCCAAAGTGTGCGGTCTGTACAGTATAGCCCAGCTTTCATTACTACATCATTGTCTGAGCGCAGCTCTGGCGCTGCTGTTTTAGCAAGTGCTGGGGCCTACATCAGTCCCTCAGCTTTAAATGGACAACTTTCACACTTCTGTATATCAGATGTTGTATTGTTGGGTTGGGCCAAAAGTGGAGATGGGTGTGATTTTTCAGTTTCCAAAAAACAAACACAAAATGGTGTTTCAATCACCAAAACGTCTTTTGAGATCAACTTGTGAACTAGTTGCTAACAGCTGAGCTTCAAACAATTTTTTTTGGTCTTGGCCTGCTCTAACAGCTGAAATGTTTACTTTTCTCTCTGAGAATACATTCAGTAGCTGAGGGAATGAGAAAATTTGCTATTCACTGCCACATGTGACCAGTGGGTACGGAGGTGGACACTTATCATGTGCTGTCGTGTTATTATAGGGAGGGATTGTGGAAAGTGTAACTGTTGGTGTTGTGTGTAACTCGGAGTAGATAGTACATAGATTGGGTTGAGTAGATGAGAGAATGGCTATTTGACTATTTTGTCAAACTTCATGGAAAAAGAACAGTTTGACGTCAGTGATATCACTTGTTGCCTTTGCAGCAAGCTTTGCCAGAAGAAGGGAATCTGATAAACCTTCATTGTCACTTGCAAGTGCACCACCCTGCTCAGCCCACATAAATGGGGCCAGATATTAGTGACAGCAGCCTCAACATTGCAAATGGATGAGCTGAACTGCTTTTTTTTATATTGTCTGCTTTAGTCTAGGCTTAATGTATATTGTTAACAATTTTTGTGATTCAGCCAGATGTCACCCTACAGCAAAGTTTATATTTACCACAGCCAACAACGATGATATCATGTATCGGTGCTTCCTAGGATGGTGTTATAATACCCGACACTACTGTGAAAGCTTGGATCATCTGAGAAGTTCATGTAATTGTTCATGATATTTTTGCTTCTGCAGAGGGGGTCTGACGAGCTCTTCTCCTCCTGCATCTCCAACGGATCCTATATCATGAGTGGTAGGTTTGCATTTATCTCCACCCAAAGTTCCTTGCATTTTCACTTCAACTCAAACAGCGGAGAAAGATGTTGAGCGGTTTTCTCACTATGATGTCACGCCTCTGCAGCGAATGGCAACGACAGCAAGAAATTCAAAGGTGACATCAGGAGCCCGGGCATTCCATCGCGTGTCATACACGTTCGCAAGCTTCCCAATGACATCAACGAGGCCGAGGTCATCTCTCTGGGCCTGCCCTTCGGCAAAGTCACCAACCTGCTCATGCTGAAAGGGAAGAACCAGGTAGCTACGAGGGGGTGATGCAAGCATCCAGTTTGGAGTGTGGTCTCGGAAAAATGCAGTATGTGTGAATGCACATGCTTTTGCGGGAAGATTTATCTGCTATATGCAGGCTTTTTCGACTCTCATTTGTGAATATTTATGAGAAGCAACACTTGATTTTTTTTTAAACGAGAATTTGAATCATTGGTCCAATTAATTGATTAGTGATCTCATATTTTATTACTGGAATGATCAGAATCTGTCCATCTCCTTGTAGATAAGAATGTATTTGGGCTCTTGGTAAAGATTTTACTCTGCAGTGTACCGTAAATTGTTGGAAATTGAAGTGGAATTGTGGGGAAACTGAAGTGAAGTGTTTGGCTGGTGCTTAGAGCAGTCTGTTTCCACAGGCCTTTTTGGAAATGAACACGGAGGAGACCGCCCAAACCATGGTCAGCTATTACTCCTCTGTGACCCCCGTCATCAGGAACCACCCCATTTTCATGCAGTATTCCAATCACAAGGAGCTGAAGACGGACAACTCGCCCAATCAGGTGGTAAGTTCAGACCAAATGAGAGCTGGTGGTTTTGCTTTCCATCAAAGGTGTGTTAACATTTCCACTTTAGAACACGGACATGCTTTACTGCAACTAACAAGTGGATGTTGACATGTACTTGCATGCACACTTAAAGAAGATTAGATTATTTGGGGGGTGTTGGTAGAGTGATAACTTTGGTGTTTGCTGACAGCATTGTGTTCAAGGAATATGGTATGTAACCAGAAGGGCTTGGGACTCAGTAAAAACAGAGAAGATCTAGAAAGCAAGTCATGTCAGATGTAAGCTATGTCAATCAACAGTATACATTGACATGGCTTACATTTGAGACCTCGGGCCTGTGATGTGCCACCATGTAATATAAATGTCATTCAAAGGGCACTCCATCACACGGAAGGTGCTGGAATGACAGTGCATAGCACATGCCTGAAAGTGGCCTCCGCCCATTTAAGCGTGTTAAATGATATGCATACCAGCTCTTGCACTGGCGGTGTCTGTACGTGCTCTTCACCAATCTAATACCCCCCCCCCCCAGAGAGCCCAGGCCGCTCTGCAGGCTGTCAACGCTGTCCAGACGGGCAGCATGTCGGTGGCTGGTGTGGACGCGTCCGGCGTGGGCGGGCAGAGTCCCGTGCTGCGGATCATCGTGGAGAACCTCTTCTACCCCGTCACGCTGGATGTCCTGCACCAGGTACCTGCCTGCACCTTCACACCCCGCCTGCAGCTGGAGCTGGAGTCCCTGTCAGCCAGTTTTAGTCACAATCTCCCATCAGCAATCGGTTCCATTTAATGGTAGTGTGGTCTAGTAAGGAGCAGAGCTTGTAACCTACAAGATTGCATATATTGTTTGCTGAGGCACTGCTGTTGTACCCAAGGGCAAGGTACTTAACCCAGAATTGCTTCAATAAATAATCCAGCTGAATAAGAGGATAACTTGAATTGTAACCTATGTAGGCTGCTCTGGATGCGAGTGTCTAAGCAGTAAATGTAAGGGTTTTGTCACATTCAGAAATTGTTTACTGTAATTTGAGTAAAAGGGAGATCACGTTCAACTAAGGTAATCAAAATGCAGTGAGATCAGCTAGATGTACCAAATGTTTTCAGTTTGATTAACACTGGTAATTGTAAACGTCACCCAGGATTGTAATCGAATATTCCCATCTTGCCGGAGATCTTTGCGTGTGTGAATGCTTTCCTTCAATAAACAGTTTTCTTAAATTTCTTCACAGATCTTCTCCAAATTTGGCACGGTGTTGAAGATCATCACGTTTACCAAAAACAACCAGTTCCAAGCGCTGCTCCAGTACTCGGATGCCATGACTGCCCAGCATGCTAAACTGGTGGGTTGTGGTGGAGTGGGGTGGAGTAACAAAGAATGGTGCTCATTGTGACTGGGTGATTTGCAGTGTGTGGTTTTTGTGTGTGTGTGTGTGTGTGTGTGTGTGTGTGTGTGTGTGTGTGGGGGGGGGGGTGCTGCTGAAGAAACATGTGAATCTGTTTCAAGAGTGAAATCTCCAGGTTTATATTTGTAATGTGAAAGCCACAAAAAAGTTTTAGGAGCTCCTAAGGCAAGGGCAGGGTCACTCAGTGAGATTCTTCGAGTTTCACTTCCTCATAACTATGGGTGGAGCTACTGTCTGCCATCAGTAACCTTGTGGAAGTGTGGGTGGACCACACCAGCAGACAGGATTCCATGTATAAACTGCATTTTATATTATGAAGGGATGCAGTTTTCTCGAAGTATTTCAGATGTCTCATACTGCAACAGTTAAGAAACGATCATTTAGTTGCACCTAGCTAGGCCAGACAATAGACCAGCTTGACAGTTATCCCCTTTGTCCTTTCGTCTAAATTACTTGCCTCCTCTGGCCCCAAACCTGGTTCATGCTGTGTTGTGACGGGAGAGGTTTCATGAACCCATGTGATGACTCCACACGTTTGGGTTCTTGAACCCTCTTGGCCATTGGTGCCATTCAGAAGTTGCGCTTTGCAAAGGTCAGCTGACCTCCAGCCCCGCCCCTGTGCTCTAACGCTGCTGTGATTGGGCTTCTCAGTCGCTTGACGGGCAGAACATCTACAACGCCTGCTGTACCCTGCGCATCAGTTTCTCCAAGCTGACCAGCCTCAACGTCAAGTACAACAACGACAAGAGCCGCGACTACACCCGGCCCGACCTGCCCACCGGGGACAGCCAGCCAGCCATCGACCACCAGGCCATGGCCGCCGCCTTCGGTAAGACTCCACCCGCGACTCCACCCCAAACCACAGGGCTGCGGGTTTGCATCCTGTTTGTAAACTTTAAGTTCCCTGAATGTCCCCTGTGAAATACCCCAGCTGCGCTGACGAATAATGTGTTCTGTGTCCGAATGGCCTGTCTTTCCTGCAGGGGCCCCTGGGATTATCTCAGCCTCTCCGTACGGGGGGACAGCACATGCCTTTCCACCCGCCTTCGCCATCCAGCAGGCAGCAGGTCAGTGAGTTCACCCTGACACCAGCTGAGATTGCAGTCAATGTCTGCTGACTGTTAAAGGGGACACATTTGCAGCTGGTTTCCTTTGGTCTGCCCACGATCAATGACCAGTGTATAGTGTGTAGTGTTTTCTTTTTTTTTTTTTTTTTTGTCTTCCCCTTCCGCCCCCTCTGGTCATGCCAATAATGAGAAATTGTTTTAATGAATTTAATGTTTTGTGAATAATCAATTGCACATTTGATTATATAGAAATGGCTTTCCTTTTTTGTCCAGTCTGACTGCGTAATACGAGACTTCTGTTTTAAATGTGTTGTGGCTGACTGCGATCCTCAGGTCTGACGGTGCCTGGAGTCCCGGGGGCCTTGGCCTCTCTGAGCATGCCTAGTGCTGCAGCCGCTGCTGCAGCCGCCGCTGCTGCCAGTCGCCTGGGCCTCTCCGGTCTGACCGGTGGCCACAGCGTCCTGCTGGTCAGCAACCTCAACGCAGAGGTCAGTGCCGTTCCCCATCTCTCTCTCTCTCTCTCTCTCTCTCTCTCTCTCTCTCTCTCTCTCTCTCTCTCTCTCTCTCTCTCTCTCTCTCTCTCTCTCTCTCTCTCTCTCTCTCTCTCCCCCTCTTCCTCTTCTGTCTGTCTCTCCCTCTCTCTTTCTCTCTGTCCTCTGGTCTCTCTGTAGGAGGATTGGGGGGGTGGGGTGGGGCTGCTTCCCACTCTCATTGGATACAAACCTGCTTTCATGTCAGTGTGCTAGTACTGTGAGATGTCCCGTTGTTTGGGACTGGCATACATTCCTATCAGTCTGAAGTGCAGCACCTGTTTGGAAAGAGTGCCTGTAGCAGAGTTCATCCTCTTACACCCCAGTGCCTGAATCCCTGAAGGGAGTGCACACACTCTTTCTTTACAGAGCGCGCTGCTGGTTCCCTCACGCTGAAGCCTGCCTGTCATTTGGCTGAGGCTTGCAGGTGCCAACCCCCCTCTCCCCCATTCCAGCTACTCTGGCTGTCTCTTGTTCTTTCGATAAGCCTTTGTACTGTTGAGTTTTTGTGAATATATTTCTGTGTTGAAGCCATTTTCTCGGTATACTGTTACTTTTTAGGGAGAACTAACAGTTCAGATAACTGTTACTGAGAACTAACATACTATTTCTGTGAACAGTTTCATGCTTTTTATTAAATTGCATTAGCTTTGTCTCACTCTTGAGTTATTGAAGAGACAATATTACTTTTTTTGGCTTTATACAGTTGTCTTGTCACCTCTTCTGTCTGGTATGAAATGCAGTATCCCTGACCTTCAGCCTACAGTACTTAACCTAAATCTAAGCATGGTGTTGGATTGAGGCATTGTATACTTCTGTACAATAGTCAGTGCTGTATCAAAGCCTTGAAATGCTAATATGGGAAAGATTCAAATGGAGGGGTAGAAATGGCACTCCTGATGACTAGCAGTGTGAGCCATTCCAAGGTTTACTAGAAGACTGTTAGTGTACCGAGCGGAGGCTGCTTGTTGATTTACAGTTACCTGTGTCTGATAATACCTGGAGTGGCTCAAATGGCTATCCATCAGGAGTGCCAGTTCAACCTGTCCCAGGACGGATTTTGTCTAATCAAAGTTTAAAAGTACATATTGTCTCTTGGCTTTGTCTGTGTTCATGTTTTTTTTTCTTTTCTCCCTCTCCTCTACTCTTATAGGTTGGGGAAAAATCATTACCATTTATAATTATTAAACCATTTACTAGCAAGTTCTGCAGGCTGGACCATCACATTTCTTTGTGTATACTGACCTTGTTTTTTACCTCCTTTTTTTCTTGTTTCTCTCCCTCCCCATTCCCCCTCTCCCCTCTTTTTTTTTTTTTTTTGTTTTTAATACCCTGGATCTTTTGCCAACTGACTGCACGTCCCACCCTCCCACTCCCCCCTTCAAAAAAAAAAAATCTACACCCTGTGTTCAAATGCAAAACATAAATTTGGACACGTAAAAAAAAAAAATTGCACAAAACACAAAATTTACTTCACCTGGTCGGGCACCCCCCCTTCCCCACCTCCAAAATGTCACCCATCTCCATGATCCAACCACGGTTTTTTGGCCATTTCCTGTGGAACTGCTTCGCTGTGGACATGTTCGACCTCCACTGTCCTGCCCCCCCATCTTTCCTGTCTCTTCCTCCCTCGCTGCCTTCCTCTGCTGTCTTAAAGAGCGTAACGCCCCAATGCCTCTTTACTCTCTTCGGTATGTTCTCATTAGCTATTCTTTATTTTATTATTATTATTGTTACCATTTTATCATTACTGTTTTTGGTTGTTCCTGTGTTTAACCATTCATTCAGAGAACCTTATTTGAGTGCTTTTGTTTCTGGTTTCTCTGATTTGCGTGTTTGGCTTTAAAAAAAAAATGAAAACGGGTAAAAAGCGACAGCATTTTCATTTTTTTTTCCAAAAGGTGAACAAGCACTGTAGCAACAATGAGATCTTCTTCTCTCTAAACACAATTGCTGCTCTTTAGTGAAAATGCTGTATCTTTTGCCTCTTAATAATTCGCAATCTGTAGTCATACATTGAGTTGAATTCTGCATGCTTGATTTGGTTTTGCATGTCTGTTTAGTGTTAAACCATTTTACTTTTGGTTTATATTCACTCCTTTGAGTGCACTGAACTTGTATTTACTTTTGCCCAAAGCTGCCATTTCAGTTTCCACTGGTCTCTCTTCTTAAGTTAAACTCCTGCTGCTGGGTCCTCTTTCCCAGCAGCCCCTGCCTGGCCCCCTAAGCATTAACGTGACTGCCATTTTCCTAGCTCCAAAGTTCCTTTATTTCTGCCCTTTCATATGATACTCAATTCATTTGTGACACTGTGGCCTTTACTTCTGTAACCCAGATTTAATGAGCTGGAAAGACAGGGTTAGTTTGCATTCTTAGTTTTTTTTTTTTTTTTTTTTTATGGCTGTGTAAAATCCATAACGGGGCACATAAATTAAACAAAGGAGGTTCAAAAGGCAGTCGTTGAGCAGTGCTTTGTAAGGTGCTGCTGGGAGCTGAAGTCCATAGTTGCATAGTTGTGGAATGGTATTGCACAAGCTCTGGATTTCATTTCCCATCAGCACCCCTGAGAAATGATGCATTTTCTGATCATGTTGACCTTACTCCTGTGCTAGGCTGTTAGCTAGCATGCTAGACATGCTTAAATTACCGTAAATGGGCTGTAGCAGACCCTTTTGGGTACATTTTGTAACATGAAAAAATCATGGAGTATCTTGATTGGCTTTGGCCGCTCCCCCTGTGATTTGAGCGTGTTAAAATGAATCACTCCACACATTGCGTTTATAATCAGGGTCAGAGTTGTGATGCGAAGACTTTGAAGTGTGTGTTACTCACCCTTCTCTCCTGCTCCATCCAGGAGTGTATGGTGACGTGCTGAGAGTGAAGATCCTGTTTAACAAGAAGGACAATGCTCTGGTGCAGATGGCTGACGGGACCCAGGCCCAGCTAGGTAATGTTCCAGGTTTTACCTCCTGTCACCGAGCGAGGTTAACCACCGCTATTCGTCGGTTGTTTTTTCATTAAAGTGGGGGGACTGCATGTAATGTGCACATGAAGCCATTTAGTGTCATCAGAAGATGAGGTTGTTTTGACAGTTGTGAACAGAGGACTTGTATAGGAGTGACTTGTCACATTACATTACATGCATTTAGCAGACACACTTATCCAGAGCGACTTCTAACACAATAGAACGCAAGTGTATCCATTGAAGTTAAATGAGCAGTTTAATGTCTCCTCATTAGACATTGTTATCAAGTCCAGTTATACATATTTATTTTTGGGTATCATATTTAACAGGGTGTTCAAGAGTATCATCTGCTAGTTGTAGGGTGCAGGGGGGTGTGGGGTGTAGGCTTCTCCAGGGCCACTTGGGTGCAGCAGTGCTAACGCTCCTGTGCTTCCTCAGCCATGAGCCACCTGAACGGGCAGAAGCTCCGCGGCAAGGCGATCCGCGTCACCCTGTCCAAGCACACGACGGTCCAGCTGCCTCGTGAGGGACACGAGGACCAGGGCCTGACCAAGGACTTCAGCAACTCGCCCCTCCACCGCTTCAAGAAGCCCGGCTCCAAGAACTACCAGAACATCTTCCCCCCTTCTGCCACCCTGCACCTCTCCAACATCCCGTGAGTTCCCCTCTGGCTTCTCACTGGGCCCTCTAACGATTTTCGGGTGGGGGTGTCTTCTGTATCACTCGCACTGTGATGTGTCCCTTCTCTGGGATTCTCTTGATGGAGTTTCTTTCCAGAGTGGTAGTGACTCTGAAGTAGTCCCAAGACTTCAGTTTCTGGTCTGCTGCTCTTTCTAAAGAGAAGTGGCAAAAGGGTGGAAAATGAGTAGATGGTTGATTTATCAGTATTTACTATCAGTCCCAGCGTAGAAAAGCCTGTTTCATTTCACCCCTAACGGTATACAGGAATGTTGTACATTTCTTTGCCTGAGGCAGAGATGGGAAGTTGAGCTTATGGATTGTACACTGGCCATGACAGGGCCTGAAATTTCTGTGCTGTTTGTCTGATGACATTCCCCCTTGTCCTCACAGGCCGTCAGTGGTTGAAGATGACCTGAAGTCTCTGTTCGGCAGCTCTGGGGCCATGGTCAAGGCCTTCAAGTTTTTCCAGTAAGTCTGTCCACGGCCCCCATCGCATGTTTCAGAAGTGCCATCAGCTCTTTAAAAAAAAAAAAAAACTGAATCGACGTCCAAATCTGACCCGTGTGGCAACTGATTTGCTTTTGACTAACGGTGAAATTATTACTACAGGAAGGACCGCAAGATGGCTTTGATCCAGATGGGTTCGGTGGAGGAGGCCATCGAGTCGCTGATCGAATTCCACAACCACGACCTGGGCGAGAACCACCACCTCCGGGTGTCCTTCTCCAAGTCCACCATCTGAGCCGGTGGGGGAGGACAGAGGGGAGGACTGTCACTTTAGACCACGGCCGCATAGAGCTCGTGGAACGCTGTATATCCACAAGATTCACTTCCTCATTCCCTTATGTACCTATATGTGTATCTGTATCGAATGCCACTTGGAGCCAGTAGACCACAGGGCATCCAGTACAAACCCAGAGATTTTTTTATTTGGGGATTTTAAAGCATTTATTTGAAGCTTTTTTTTTTTTTTTTCTTTTCTGGTAATGGTTCCCATGTTTGTGAGGATCATTCAGCCATCTTGTAGCACAGATGGTAGGAGCTGTGTTCAATCTAACTGCAATGTGCTTTGCCCGCTGGATTGTGGATGGAAATTTTTTGAAGCAGTTTTTTGCTTTCTTTTCAACCGGTTTCTTTCTGCTCAAGGCAGTGAATGTCAGTATGACAGATGGCAGGTAATTTCAAAGAGGAACACTTGCATTGTTGTTCATAGTTGAATACAGGGCACACTGCATTCAGATTGATGAGAGCCTCTGGTTGTTTACTCTTGTGTTTGGAGCTTCTCTACACACTGCTCACCGCTGTGCCTACACCAAGCCTTAAACACCCAGCTTCACTCTATTCCTTCATCCCTCTGGGGATTCAGACCACTAGGCATTCAGGTGTGGGCATGGGGCTGTGAATGTCCTCTCTGCCTTTCTGTAGAAGCCTGTGCCTTATCACACACGCGCACACACACAGACACACACACCCTCTCTGTTTAAGCTGCGTGAGGCCTTCACACTGCTGTTTTGGGCTTCATATTCAGAAAGAAATCAGAACTTCCTTTTTGATGAAAATGTCCAAAATTAAGCCCCCTGTGTTTGCAGATTTTGTTTACATAAATATTTTTTGGTTGTGGGGACAGAGCTTCAGTAGAGATGTTTACAACATCTGGAAATCATGAATTTGCAGTTGAGAGCATGTTGATTGGTGTCTAATTCTTTCTCTTCACAAAAATGGCATCTTAATCAAACATGCTTTTTCTCTTGCCCCTGACTCATTCAGAAATGCTCAGCTCTGTGTCTGTAGGACCACCAAAATAGTGATTTTTAGCAGGCAAAGCATTATCCAACAAGTTAAGGGTGTTCATGGGAACTGAAGTCCAGAGCTTGTGCCGGAGTGCTCCACGTCCTACAACTGTGGGCTTCACCTAAGTGTTGCACAATGTACATCAGCTGGAGACACGGGGTTAGTCAGGTTTTCAGAATCCATGCCCTGCCTTATTTAGCCTTTTTTTTATTTTTTAAATCCTCTTTTATAATATGAAGCCTCAGTCTTTCTTATCATATTTACTGTCTAACTATATAGATCTACTGCAGTTTTCATTCCATTTTATTATTTTTAAATTTATGCAATTGTGTTTGTGGAAATTCAATAATGTATCTGTATAATTTCTATACTGTACTTGGATCTGGGGGTCAGTGGTTCTTCTATAGTCACTGTGCCTTGGCTATGTCTTATATGGTTGAGTTTTCACAAGTAAGTCTTATTTCCCCTTTTTTTGTTCCCCCAAATGTTGTGCAGTGCCCATCCAGCTTATATACGTATCTATATATAATTTTTGTTGGTACACAGCACTCAGAACATTCCTCTGATTGGGCGCACACAAGCCCCCTTGCCCTGCTTTGATATAAGGCAGTGTCGAGAGAGAGAGAAGGCTCGTCTTTCTTTCATTCCAAAACCACAGCGCAGTCCTGTGCTTCAGCTGTGATCTTGAGACTGAGTTTTGCTTCATGACAGTGTAGGGCCTACCCAGGCCTCAGCTTTTGTGAAGAAAGTACGACCAGAAGCTGCCGATTCTGGGAGTTTTATCGACCGTTTAACTTCCACAGCAGTCTCAGGATGTTGCGTTTTTAATGCTTGGAGAAATACTTGTTCCTCCGTCGCAACCCTTTCCTAAAAATTGAACGCACATCTCAAGCGTGACCTGTTAACACACACACGGGTCGTTGAGTTCGAAATGCACTTCGGAGTGTGTTAACACTGTAAATTAACCCACCTTGTGGCCTTCAAAAGTGTAGTAACACGTTTACTACCTGAATGCGAAATCCGGGTGAAGAGTTGCGTAATGTCGACATACCGCCTCACTCCAACCGGAACGCCTCGCCGGGGTCTCCACCCCCCCGTGAAGTGTGGAGTGACTTTTCGGCGCCACTGTTGCCTTCCAGCGCGTCTTAATTCAAACATTCCTTTTGTGCCTGCAGCGTTTGTGGGCCGGCCTTCATAACTCAGCTTTTGATCTGTGTCACTTCAAACGTGTCCCCCTTTTTTTTTTTGTCTTTGACTTGCAGAGAAAGGAGAAACCGTATATATGAATCTGAAAGTCTGGTGCAAAGCAATAATGATGCTTGTGTGCTTTTCAGGGGAATGACTCGGACCAAAGTGCCCCAACCCCCCCACCTGCAGCAGTTAAATGTATAATTTCAGAACCACAAATGTTCTTTCCTGATTGCTGGGGGGCCTGATCAGGGCAGGGGGAACCCGATGTATATATTCATGCTCTTTGGTGTACCACATTAATGGTAGTCGGGGAAGCAGTAAAGGTTTTTTGTTTTGTTTTTTTTTTTTATCTGAAACATGTACATTTTTGATAACGGAAAATCATTCTAGAGCCATAAAGAGAGATTTTGTATTACAGAAAAAAAAGAAATTAAAAGCTTATTATAATGGTGTGTTTTTCTTTGTCTGCACCCCCCACATGATGGCACTCACGCTTCTCTTTTCTGCCTTCAATAAATTTCATTTATTCATCCTTCCATCTTGTCTTGATTTTTTTGTTTTGTTTTGTTTTCTCCCATCCGCCTTCTGGTGCTCGCCCCTTCTCCCAAGTGCTTAACGTTTCCAGATTCCTGTTCCTTTTAATCAGTTCCGTCTGTCTCCATTTTTGCAGCTGGGCCCTTGCTTGCTAACTCTTGCGTTCCCCCTTTAAACCATGCATTTCTGGTCCTCAATACCAGGGGTGATGTTGCATCAGTGGTACCCGTGCCACTAAAGGACGTTCTGTAAGCCCTCCATCTGGACCTTCTGTGGCCGTGTGGGTAATGAGGTTGCACTGATCATAGAGGTTTGTGGGTTCACACTCAGCCATATTTGTACCACAGATGATGGGCAGGAGGAAAATGGTAACCACCAACTCTAAGTGGTCAGCATTGGATTGTGGGTAATGGCCTTGTTCAAGCACTGAGTGTTATGTTCCTTCCAGCAGCATGTGCTGCTATGCAGATGCTAAGGTTACATCGATGTAAGGGGTGAGAAATGCAACAAGCCTTTGCGAAGTCATATTTCTGAACTCGGGTGTTAATTGTATCTCACCTTTGGGCAGACATAGGTTATATGAAAACGTGTTTCATGTAAGTGGAAGAGCAATTTGAATATTAAATGCATATGGTTTGGACGAGGACTTCCTTAGCTTTGAGTTCCCCCTACTGGTACAACAATAGTTCCTGTCTGAGCCAGTTACCCAATGAGGGATATTCGCTTCCTTGCGCGCTGCTTCGTTTTGTGGCCACCTAAGATTAAACTGCTCGACGCCACATGCTAATTATCACATAAGCCTTTATACTAGCATCGCTGCTTAATTGGTATCTTTGAAATTTTCAACATTTAGATGTCCAACCTCACAACACGAAAGCGCTTTAATTACATTTTGAGTCTTTTTTTAAGCGTTGTCCAAATGCTTCGCTTAGCAGAACACACCCTTCGATTCTGAACAATTGCGCCGAAGTTTCTCCAGCAGTGCCAAAAGGTTCCTTCATAAAAACATTACCCTGCGTTTTGTTGGTTCGGTTCTGTCTACTTGGTTTGAAGTCGTTATCAATTGATTTTTTTGTACTTGCTCTTGTTCAAGGTAACTACACAGTTTATGTGTCACCTGTTTATACAGCTGGATATTTGCTGAAGCATTTCTAGTTAAGTAACTTTTATGAAGGACCAACAGCGGGTCCCAGGCATTCATATCATGAACCATTGGGTTTGGATCTACGCTCCTTACCACTCCTACTGACGATCCGAAGAATCGTATATGTACACATGTATGTGCTCACACGCATACGTGCACAGCAGCATCTCACCGTTTTGTTGTCAAGTCACGCCATCCACCCTTGTTTAATTTAGCTCACGACCCATTTTGAAACCAAGTTCGCGTTCATGTGCAGTGTAACAAATTTTATACCACTAGAGGGAGCCATAATTCCGCATTGGTACAAGGACCACGTCAGTAGAAAATCAGTTCCGCACATACTAACAACAGGATCTGTGACCGGCAACATCTGTGCACTGCGCTCATTCCACAATTTCCACAATTAGCATAATGTCTTCAGTACTGTCTTATTGAATTGGGATGTGACATGCTGTATCCTTGATAAAAAACAACAACAATGGGTTGGGATTTGAAAATACAAAAGATGCAAACCTTTGATGTTTCTCCTCCCCAAGAAGTCCTATGGAGACCAAGGGGCAGCAATTTCAAAAGTCTTTCTGCCAACATGTATGGCATAGTGAAGATCTGTTCAAATACTGTAGTAATCCTGGATGACAGGCAGAGTGATGTTGCCAGGAAGAGGTTTGCACAAGTGAAATAGCAGTAGTGAGAGAATGATGCTTAAAAAAAATCTCTTCATAACATCTGGCATTAGGATGTTTTGCTACATTTAACTAAAAGTCTTTATAAGACATAGTTTACTGGTTACAAACATAATGAGCCATCATATAAATTTGTCCTGACCCAATTAAGCATCAGGGTTGTCAGTTAGGCAATATGAAAATTTTTTCCCCCTGCAATCCTCCAGGGCTTAATGTGTTTAACCCTCCACCTCCCATATGATAAGTTCCTGAAGTCAGATAGTGGCTTCTCAGCTCAAACCATTTTCGGGAAAATCTGTGCACAATCCCCCACCCCTCCACCTCAGCCTCCCCCCCCCCCCCCTCCTTCCACTGTAGTTGTGCCTGTGAGCCACATGTTTCTGCCATACGGCTGCAAGCTGACAGCTTGGATTCGAGGAGAGACGCAAACACACTGAGAAGTTGTTTTTAAGAAGATGACAGAAGATTGTGACAGAAGATTGTCCGATGGAGCGCTTTGCCTATTGATAAGCATACATTTTCCTTCTGCGCCTGTGTGGTTTCTCAGTGTGTGCGTGTGTCTGTGACGTGTAAGGACCATCCACATTCTATGAAACACTGCCGTCTGTCTTCTGAGGGTTTCCATGGTTGAGAGACTGCAAACATCACTGTCTGTTCACTGAGAAGGCCCTGTCACTCCATCTACATAAGCATGTGAGTAGTACAACTGATGGCAGATCTCCCCACGGTATCTCTGAATCTTCCCTGTTAAAATTCTGGTAGTGGTTAATGGCTTGGACTCGTGACAAGTAAGTAGCACGCTCAAATCCCAGGTGAGGAGCTGCAGAGGAATTCTTGAGTTCGGCACATAATGTCAACCGCTTCAGTAAATACCTAGATGAGCAGCAGGTAAAATGTCAGGCATGTAAGTTGCCCCGGACAGGGGCCAATGTACAATAAGAATAATCATTGCAAACATGCGCAAAGAGTCTGCTAATTGCAGTACTCATTGGAGCATGCTGCAATTTTCCCTTAAACAGAAAACAGGGTTTCTCAATTCTACAGAGAGCTGAGGCGACACACGTATAAGGGCAGCTCGATAGCAAGGCGCTGGAGAAAAGCAAAGCAATTTGAAAATGTAATAACTGCCCACAAATGATTACCACCCACATGAAAGCAACAATGAAGAGAGGACATTTACTGTGCAATTAATAAGAAAGCATTTCTTTATTAAACTCACTGATGTCATATTGCAGAAATAATGAGCTTTGAAAAAAAGGGACACGGTGTTTCTCCTCTTTTGCTGCGCAAGCTGGAGATTGCTTTGTCAGAGGGCAATTTATCTTTAAATGACTTCTTTACGCAAAGCCATGGCCCTTGCTGAGGGGGGCAATGCGCTTTACTGTGAGCTACATGGCCGTTAGCATGTGAGAGGAGCTCTTCTGTCTGACACATGCAGGCACAATGACAGAAGCATCTGGGTCATTTGAGAAAACAGGTCTGGATTCAATGAACATTCATCCCCAACTTCAGCTGACAGTCAAATGCACATGTTACACTTTTTTGACACAAGCACTTTTTTTTCCATTAATCATACATTTTGCATGACCGCTGAGTTTGCAGAACTGTGTGAAGTGAAATGTAACCCTTGCGTCTAATTCGTGGCCAAGGTTAAGGAGACATTTTTAGTGAATTCAGGCCATGGTTTTGTGTTTTTCTGAAGGGGGAGAGAAAGGGAGGGGTATTCGTCATAAGCAACCACACTCCACAGTCCTGCTCACACTCTGTTTTGCTTACATCCTCCCAGCATCATGCAGACTGTAATATATGCATGAATGACAAGGCTCCTCCTGGGACTGAGGAGGATTCTGTTGCCAGTGGCCTTGGTCTGTCTGAGACAGGACAACTGTCAGGATTAAAGGGTGTGTGGGGGTTTGGAATGAATGCTGGGTAATTTCACCCATCTGATAGGAGGATGGGGGAGGGGGGGGGGGCAGAGGAAGATGAGACTTGCCCAAAGGACTTTGAATGGAATGATGCGCAGAAATAATAATAAAAAAAAACAATTACATTTTTCATTGTTGTCTGATGGTGTGTGTGTATTGCCTCTCGAAAGAATTATGTATGAAAAATGTATTCGCAAGTGCTTCATTTTCCAGCCGTCTTTGCATCACATCAATTTGTGATCAGTGTGTCCAGTGGCAGGATGCAATAACATATAATTTTTCATCAGGATTATGAATAAGCTATTTTCTGTTTTCTGTTTCATCATGACTGGAATAGATAGGCCATTTGGTTTTATTTGTTCATTGTCATTGTCCCCATGATCTTGTCCAAAGTAAACTATCAACACTGCAATGAAAAACTGACCCTACCCTCTCAGGAGAGAGAGAGAGCCCAGGGGGCAGGAGGTGGTGAAGTTTGGATGGAGTCGGTTTCAGGCCCTGTAGCTTTGGACTGATCAGTCTCTACACAGTGGGACGCTAAAACCTCACCCAATTGCATCATGTTGAACACACAAGGACTCCAAATCACATCTACAGAATAAATTTGGCACGCACACACCCACACACACACACACACACACACATGCATAAACATACGCTTTTCAAAACTCTTTACCGGAAATCCAAAGAAGTTGAGGAAAAATATTTCGATTTTAATGTTTTCGGTTTGTGAAGGAAAAAAAACCATTCGGGAACACATCTGAAGTGCCCCAGCACGCTGCGTTCTGCTGCCAGGCCCCCGGTCTGTGCCACCGCGTGCAGATGTCATGGTGGAGCACAGCGCTGCTCTTAAAGGGGATTTTTTATGCAAATATACCGCTTTGATTCGCTGCATCACAGGCGTCACCCCCTGACAGTCAACACACTCTGCTCCCGTACACACTCAGTGTGCAAAAACAAACAAACAAAAAAGACCCTCAGTGTCTTTGCCAGTTGGAAATGTGATATGCCTCGCGTGAAGGCCCGTTTAATTCCCACGAAACCTTGCAATATGAATGACTTAAGCACAAATGCCGTCCCAGGTTTCTGTGTTGCCTGGGGCTACGCTCTGACCTTATTAATGACACGTTAGCTGAAAGGTGTTGAAAGTGTTGTTCGGCGTTGCAAAGCTTTGATTGGGAGCTGATGATGCAGGAAAAAAAAAAAAGCGCTGTCTCTCCCAGAGGAGAGCCGCGCCCGAGGTGAGTGTGGACACTGGCAGCTATGTGCCGGCTGTCTGATGTCTGATAAGTGGATCAATGAGATTCAGGCAGTCCAGTTAACTGTCTCTCCAGCGAAACTCGCCCAGGTAAACACGTCAGCGCGACTGAAACGACCGCACCTGCTCTCTCTCTCTCTCTCTCTCGCCCTCTCCTTCACATCTCTTTACAACTTTCTCTCCCTCTTTTCTTCCCGTCCTTTTTTCATGTAAAATCTTTTTTACACAGATGAGCACAGAGAGTAGAATGTGTCATGCAGTAGGTTTTCGGTTTGACTAATAAATAGGGAGGCTTAGTAAAAGCCAGGCTGTGTGCTTTGTGCGCTGGAAGGGGGCAGATTCACTCACTTGCATAGTTCTTTCTTCTCTGACATGCATTTAAAGTAAAAAAAATCTGAGGTGCATAATGCTAAAAATGTGTCACTGTGTCTACATCTGTAGAATCTGAATAGCCCATTTTTCCCCGTGCTCTGTCCTTAGGATGCACTTCCTAAGAGGTTTGACTAAACGAAGTCACTCTCTTCCTCTCTCTTCCTCTGTCTCATGCTCTCTGTCCCTCTCTTTCCCATCCCCTGCCAGTAGAAAGCCCTGATGTGGATGCTTCATATACAAGATTGATTTGGAGGGAGATAGTGGCCACCTATGAGGAGCAAACAGACCACCGAAGCAAAGGCAGCAGGATCCCTTTGCTCCCGCACTGTGAGCCCCAGGTGTCTGAGTGTGGAGGCTCTGCTTATCCGTCTTGTTCCATCTGAACTTAAAGGTCATGTAGTGCTGCTACTGGAAAATTATTAGCTGATTACCTTGAAATGATAATTTAGCATTTATGCATAATTGGAGCCTGAAATCAATTTTACGCTTATTTGGGGAAAAAAGTCATTAAACATTTGAAAATGAACAGATGCAGCAAGCAGACACAGATTTGATGGCTCTTATATTTCGGTAAATTATCAATGTATCCATCCAAGTACTTTCTCTCATTTAGACCTGCAGAACAACCCCTAAGGGCCTTCATAGCCTGTAGCTTGGAGTCCATAGGTCTGAATGCTAGTGATGGGAGAACAGGGATTCACACACCAGCTATATGCTGTCCCTCGCTGATTTAATTAAAAAAAATTCCCATTTTTTTCACTCAACTTTTAGTAGCCACCAATTATGCATGAAGCCCGTCACCGCTGCTGAAGCCGTGTAGGAGCACGGGGCGAGGCACATGCAATCCTCTGACACACGCTCACGCCTGTTTTTTTCACTCCAGAAGTCACACAGCGCACCAGCAGGCAAATGCCAACAGAGGATAGGTGCATCGTCCTGATAATAGGTGAACGCCTCTATGGCACCCAAGCGAGTCCAAGCGTGTTCTGACAGTGGAGCGCCGATGGGATCCTGCCGACATACCTGTCCCTGTCCCCCGCTGGGAAGAAGCCAGCTTGTTCTACTGGTGAGGGCTCGCGGTTATTGTCAGCAAACGTCACAGCCGCTTTCAAACCCAAGCCGCAGGACACATCGCTTTTATTGTCTGAGCCACCCGGGAGCCCCAATCACTGACTTCTGTCAACAAATCAAAAGACTTTGCTATCTACAAAGCAATATCATCAATTCAACTCAGACAGATAAATACATGATAATCTCCACCTGTACGGGGGCTCAGGAAGCCTGAGTCTCCCTTCTCTGCTGGAGCCGGGCCAGCATCGTGACTCAGGTGTAAAACGTGCAGCGCCGGGGTCCTTAATATAACAGCGCCATACAGAGACTCATCTGTATCCCTCCGTCATCACCTAATGGGCAAGACGTGTATCTGCAGTGTAAATTATAGATGGGTGCGCTGGTGTGAGGAAAGCTGATATAGCTTTTATGGTTGTTCTTATATTACTTTTATGGTTGCTTTTCTGCGGGTTTTTTTCCTTGTTGTTGTACAGAACTTTCTGTGCCCGAAAGTAGAAAACGTTTTCCTCATGGTCTTCTTCAAAATTATGTGCTATTTGCTTATGTCTGATTGGCTGTTGGATGATTATTTTGGCATGTTTTTAGCTTAAGGTTTTATCACTGATGTGTTACTTCCTACTGTGTACCCTTGCCCTTCTTCATACAGCTCATATGTTATGCACTATGTGTGTCTTGCCATGGGGGCCTAGTAGGATGCTCTGAATAAGTGGGGGAAGGGGGGCGGGGGTGGTATCAGATTTTCGGTGAAATTTGGACTACCTCCCTATTACCTGTGGAGCCTGTCCTTGTCAAAACATCACTTCCCGCCTGTCATTATTTCAGTCCTGTGAAGGGGAATGTCAACTCCTGACAGATTTGGGTGACTCTTGTGTGAAACCCCATGCGGCTGGATTGTTATTCATCTCTTTTTCGCACGTCAGGGTGTGCTTCTGTTTGATCAACCTGCTGTCCACGGGTTTTCAGTTAATACAGTGGCAAAAACACCTATGACACCCAGAGGCAAACCCAATGATCGTTTCAGAGTCCCCCCCCTCCTCCTCCTCCTCCTCTTCCTCTTGTGTCCTGTGTCCATAGGCAAAAGGCAGTCCATTAGTCTCTGCTGTAACATAAAATCTCTCTTTTTGTATTCATTAAATATGTAAAGAGTTTCTCTTTTTATCGCACTGATCCGCAGTGTCTCGTTGCAGGGGTCCCGCAAAGCCGTGCTCCTCCGCTGCCAGCGAGGGCTTTTAGGCAGAGCGCAGCCAGACTGAGGGGCACAGATTGATTTAATCATTTATCCCCCCCCCCCCCCCCCCCGCCCCTGAGGGAGAATACTGACACCCGACAAGCACATGACTCACAAAGCGAGTTCGCATTATGCATTGGCTTTGCACCCAGCTTACGTTTTTTACATATTATCAGTTCGCACAGCAGGATGTTTCCTGAAGCGAAGTCAGGTGCGGCGCCTTGATCAAGTATGCCGCAGCGGTGTCCCACGGCCGTGTGGGATTGAATCACAAACCAACTAGTTTGCCTAGCCTTCTGGTCCAGTTCTTTTAGCCGCAGTGCTGCACCAGTGCTTGAATTTGATACCTCAAATGAGCATGTGGATATTGCTGTGTACATGTGTGTTTGTGTGTGTATGCACTGTGCGTGTGAGAGTGTGCATCTGGGTTAGGATACGATGACCACCCCGTGCTGAACAAAAAATATTTGTTCCTTCGTGACACCGATTCCAATTGAAAAAGCATATTGGGGGAAACTGTGTCGATGACCCTGAGGGTTGAGAGGGAGGAACCGGAAACGGGGGGTTTCAGAACCGAGCCGTCCGCGGAGAGCCCATCTGAGCTGGGCCACCTGGTGCCCAGATGCATATCACTTCCCCCATTAATAAAACATACTCCCCTTTCTCTCCTTCTCTCCCTCCTGCTCCGCCCTGCTCTGTTTCAACTAAAAATAACTCCAGCATCTGGGTCAACTGTTCTCTGTCTCCATCTCTCCGTCCCTGTCGTATTCATGGCGTGGACAGCGGCATTCGCACGCTTTTCTAACACATCAGGCGAGACACCAGAGTCCTTTCAGGAGGAGAAAATCCGGACGGATTCGAAGATTTGCTTTCTGTCTGCGCTCATATGTGTTTGGGCATGCGTGTGATTAATCACGCAGAGGCGGTTACTGTGTAGATGCATGCACGTGCAGGTCAGTGTTTTGCCATGTGGTTATAAATGTAGCTTACAGAGAGGGAAGGGTTACACTTTCAGGCACCTTCCTCGGCTCCTGATCAGGCCTAATCTAGGGGTTCTCTTGACCTGCTACTGTGATCAGTGAACAAAAAAAAAACAACTTCAGCATGGAAACTGTTGTGTGTAAAGCTGATTAAGAGCCCTGTCAATCCTATTATCCGTCCACAGCTCAGCTTGGGCCTCACGGGAGGAGACTGCGTGTGTGTTTTTGGAATAAAGACGTGCATTGGTGACCCTTGCGTGGTCGTATGTACGCTCAAGCTGTCGTTACTCAGCCAGCCAGATGGAAACAGAGGCCGGCGGAGCAGGACGCACTGAGAGAGTTCTGGATTTTGAAGCAGATGTGGGACTTACCTGTGTGTCTGACCTGGGCTTCCTCAGCGGAGGAGCCCTGTAGGTAGCGCAGCTCGCTCGGGTAGCACAGAGGCATAAACTCGCTCTCTGCACAGAAACAGCGGCCTCATTAGCATTTTTCCGCTTAGCAACATGTTTCTTTTATGTGTATTTCCTGCTCATACTGCCAGGATTGGTCTGAAGCAGTGCAGGGTAAATGCTGTGCTTCGACCATGGATTTGAACACGCAGTCCACCTGCCGAACCTCTAAAACATCCTACTGCCTTTGTTCCTGATGTAATGTTCAGCTTTTGGATAGCAATAGATGGTGATTTATAAAAGGACCTTTGGGACAGGTCGTGAGTCCACCTGCTGAAGCACTGAACCGTGCCACTGCCTTTGTTTCTGATGTAATATTGAGCTCTGGGATAGTAATAGATAGTGATGTATAAAGGCACCTTTGGGACAGGTAGTTGCTGATTAGCATTCAGGCACATGCTATTTTTCAATGTTTCCTGGAAGCAGCGCCCAAACACATCCCATGATAGATCTAAAAGGCACCCAAGCTAGTTGTATGGGAAAATAGACACAGGGAAACTGATTGCTTGAACACATTGTACTAAGAATCTGTGAATTTGGCTTGTAAGATATCCAGGTCCTGACTTTTTCCTGTAAATGTAATTAATTTTCAGTGCTAATGATGTGATAATATATGCCAACTGTGAGGTAAACTACTGATATTTATAGCCCTATGTGTCCTTAAAAGCACTGTGAGATGAACTGAACTGATGCAGTTTACAGAAGTATATTATAATTCTCATTATGACTTTTTCAGACTGTATTCAAAACCAATTCAGAACATACAGTGAAAATTCAGTGCATAATGTGTTGGAAATTAAGGGGTTTGGAGTATGCAGAGCATTCTGTATTTCCTGCAAATGTGCCCAGACATTACTGTTTCCTCACAATAGATGTCATATGTTTACTTCAGTTTGTCTGACCTTCCACTGTAATCTTGTCTGTTCAACTCCCTATTTAATCAATGGTAAATTCGACAGTAATTGTCTCTCACAATGGAAAACCACGGGGTGGCTGTGAATTGACTTTTTCTTTTTGAGTTGCTGTTTTTTTTTAGTTTACTTTTCCTAGCAGGTCTAAGAAGGTTGATCAAACTTGCTGCACCAATGTGCGATAAACCTGTAATAGCGAAGTGGAGCCCCACTCCACCTGACCCTGGAGCCGGGTGCTTTGTTCGGGTAAATCCCTGCGATGAAGAGGGAATTGCTATGTGTCTGGCAGTGTCTGCAGAGAATCAGGAAGATGAGGATGAGGGCCTGGGGGGGCTGAAGCTTGGGAACCAGTGATATTAACAGCAGTCAATGTCAATTTGGAGAAGAACTCAAAACAAATGAAGTCATCATTGGCACCGCAACCTCCTGTTCAACTTCCCAGAAACGCCGGCTCCTCTCCCCAGCCCCACTTTGTTTACTTTCTTAAGAAGACTTCCATGTCCTTGAAAATGATGATGAGAAGACAGATTTTCCAGTACAAACAATACATACACACACACACACACACACACACACACACACACACACACACACACACACACACACACACACACACACACACTCAGCACAGAACAACATGCAAAACGCAAAGGATTGACCTCAACACTGAACACACACAGAGAAACTGACAAAGTCTGATAGCAACCCAAACAAAATAGGATGCCTCCTGACTTCTCATTCAGTTTTCAGTGGATTACATTTTCAAAGAGAGGCGAGCAGGCTCAGATAAACATGGCAGAACAAAATCACAAACTCAATAGTCTTGGCAGAGATAATTGCTGGGGTTTGCCGCTGGCACCTCTCCCTCTGGTCCTCAGAGAGAGTTCAGAAACAGAGAACTGGCCTGGTCTAATGTTGTGACCGATTGGTCTCGGCCCTTGCTAACAGACAGAGGACTAATGCAATCTCTGGAAGCAACCAGAAAAAAAAAACAAAAAACTGTTATCAGATTCTGGCTGGTTTTCCCAGCTCCTCATGCGGAGCAAAGCCAGCTGACATCCTGGAAACAAATTATGTGAGAATGGAATCGATTAACGCGAACCGATAATGATTTTAAAAACGGATATGAATTTTTGAGATGTCCGTTTAAAGTGTGTTTTTCAACGGATCTGAATCGCTTTTTCCATTTTTTTTATTTGTCGTGTAGTCTCTAATATCTAAATAATCTCAGTAGTGTGAAGTGAAGAAAAAAATGTTCTGTCAAATCTCTGTCATACCAAAGACAGCCAACAGGGGGTGCATTTGAAAGACATCTCATTGCCAACTCAAAATAACATGGTCTCACAATTACATCGTTATCTGTAAACATAGGCAAGAAGGAAAAAATATCTGAGCACGCTGGCCATATATTCAAATTATGACATGATTACTACCTGAATGATCTATATTTACTGATCGGAAAATATTTATTAATGCAAGACAAGGTGTACACAAACGACCGATGTTTTCTTAAATCAGTTAAACCCCGTTTGTTCTGTACAGGTAGCGAGATATTATCCTCGTAAAAATGTCTTGAGTATGGTGGAGTTATAACACATCAGTCAGTACATCAAGGTAATGTCAGGTCACAGGTGTCTAGATAAGACCCACTAGTTTATGATGTGGGCTTTTATAAGCCTTAAAAAATTCCACGAATACCAAATCATCTTATGGGCAAGTGGGGTCAAATTCTTTAGGGGGCTACTGTTTAAAATAAAAATATCTAGTCTCTTGGTGTGTAGATAATGTTAACATAGAAGAGATGTTCTGCGACACCCAATACCTACCGATAATAGTCGTTTGCTGACTATAGACAGACATATTTTCTCCCCGCTTTACAATTTGGGGTTCAGGAAAAGTGCTCCTCTATCCTCGCATGAAAAAGAACAGTTCATGCTCTGCCAATTTGACCACGCGTTTAATTCGCGAATTGAGAACATTTCTGATTTTTTTTTTAATGGAAATTTTAATTTAACGTGTATTACTCTCCAACCCTTTGAGCAAAACCCTTCAGCTTCAACCCATCGGCTAAATTTCCATTTGAATCACGATCCGGGGAACGTTGACCAGTGTTGCCACCTGATATTTTCGCTTCAGTCAGACCTCGGAAAGTGTTTTGGTCAGTCCTGGAATTCTTCAATGATTCTCCCAAAATCATTCACAAAAAATGAGTCACTTCACACTTGACATGATCTGCCCTGCAAATGTAATCCCATACATTAGCTTCAAAACGTGATTCTTTGCCATTTAGAAGGGCAAATGATGTGAAAGCGAATAATCTGCGCGCGCACAGCGCTACGTTTCGAAGCAGAGTCGAATCAAACAAAATTTAAAAGCCCACAAGCATCTTTTCTGGTTCTGGCGCGCATGCCCCTCCCTTCACGGTAGAGTACGGACCGAATGCGCTAGACGTGCGGTGGACGGCACAGAACGCTCAAGAGGAAGCACTCAGAGCAACTCGTGTGAGGCACGCCGTCTGAACTGGGATGAATCAAGGGACTAGGATAGATACAGCGATAGCTGGGCTGAGGCTGAACATTAGGCGTCGAGAAGCTTGAAGACGAGCATACAGCACTGAAAGAAATTAGTCTTTTTTTCAACAGCAGCAGAGGATGGTATAGGAGCAGCAACTTTGCAATTAATGCGCCAGCTTCGCCCACACTGATTGTTACGGCTGCACGGTGGAACGCAACAGAGAGCACTAACAAAACCAGAAAACCGGTAAACTTTTGCTTTTAATAAAGGAAGGATGAACGAAGGAGCGAAATCGAGCGAACACATTTTCCCAGTTTTTCGGTCGCTGTGTGACAGGCAGACGGAAAAGTCGATTGTTTCCGTAGAGCTCGGATGTAATCGTGCTGCAGAATAACAGGGTTTCTGAGTAACACCTTAGAGTACAATAAACAAATATATCACTAGACTCTAACGACGCTTTGCACATTTTAAAAAGGATCGCTCATAAACATCTCTCTCAGATGCGACATGAGGAAAAACATTGGCACTGGCTTTGTTTTTGTATTGGAACGTATGGATGGTAAAGGAACTTAAATTATAGGGAGTTATCCTGGACACATGGATGTACAACGTGAAATGTTACTATGGATGTTACTGTTTCAAGCACGACATGGCAAACGTCTTGCGTTTTTTTCTTTCATTTTAGCTAGTGTTCTTGACTAAGTGTTTGTATGTGAAAACGCAAAATGGGTTTTGTAGACTATTGGAGCCGTTCACAGTGGAGCGCGTCTTGAACAGTATAGAAAAAAACAGTTTAAATGGACCCTCGTAATCGATTGCTGGAGGTTTTGGCCATGCACGGCGAACCACGTTCTTAAGAAACTTTGTTTTTGACGTGCTGCTGATTTTACTTCTTGAATAAGACATTGAATGAGGAGCACTGATACTCTGCACCTGAGTGTCCTGTTCTCTCGCACAGCCGGAAAACTTGAGTTACACTGAATTCAAATGAGAGCGGAGCGGAATTAAGTTTCCCACTAATTGGAAAATCGAAACAATTCCGCATGTGTAATTAAACTGGCGACTACCCATTAAGCAATATCAATACCCTATTAAATTCCAGCTCCCCGGCTTTCGGCTATCTAGGAGGACACCAAGCTTGCCGAATGGAGTTGTCACTTCTGTTTTTAACCCTTGCTTGTCAAGTATCGGTGTGGGCCGAAGAGAGGGTGATATCAGACAGACACACAGTTTATTGGAACAGCTCGAATCCCAGGTAAGATCGGGACACAGAAAGTAGGAGGGTATTCAATTCAACGACCGTGGTCACTGAAGTTAAACTTTGAGTATTAAACTTCACAGATGATCAGTCCGGCGGTTCGGCAACCAAAATTCTATTTTAGAAAGCAATAATACATTCTTGGGGATAAATCAACTCAGATCAAAGTAGCATATTTGTTATAGCGAATGTTCCACTGACTTTGTGACATACCATAACTCCCTTAATATACCCAGCTTTCCAATATAACCTCTCTTATGTCAGTCGTCCTTTATCGTTAATGTTTCTGCCACATTCATGGGAACTTGAAAGATTCATGTATGGCTCTTGATATCTGTGTAATTAACTGTCCACTATATACAGTGTATCAAGTAAGACAGTTTACCCCAGGGGGTTATGAGCTGAAATTGAGGTTTTGGAGGATTAATTAAAGAGCTCATCTTCAAACAAAGACACAAACAGCAATCGGAAGAAGCTGAAGACCCTTCTACACTAATCCCGGACAATGAAAAAAAGATTATTAGAACATGCTACCTCGTCGTCCTCCAAGCAGAAAACGGTATCTACACAAATGCACTGGCTTAGAAAACATTGCGATTATTACATAAATACAGCCTGTTTATGACTTCTGTTGTTGATTGTTAATACATAGGCATTCAGGAATTAATTTGACTCATTGTCCATCGCGCGTGAAGGTTTTTTTTTTTGCACAAAGACTGCTCCCTCCTCGAAATCTCGCCACTGCATTGTACATTTATCTCATGCCTTTTCCAAGCAAACAGTGTTTCTTTGCTTCATTACTGTCATGCATAATTAGTGACAGCATAATCGCTGATATATTGTATATGCTTACCATTACTTTAACGTGCCATGACTTCGGGGCTCTGGAAATTCACATCTCTATCGGTTCGCGCTTCGTTCCTCTCGCTAATCACCTATATTATGCCACTACAACTCACAAACCGTCGTTTCAACTCAGTCAAAACATAAGGAATTTTTAAGCGTTGAAGAGATTGATTGAAGCATCGCGGTATTGTTAGCGTTGTTTCAAGATGGCCCTGTAGGACTATAGTCGAGTTCTCCTGGTTTTCATTTGGGGGGTCTTGTCAGTGGCTGTCTACAGTCTTTGAAAGATGACATTAAGGAACCTTTACATGCAGGAAGTAGCCTTGGCCAAAGACACTTGATATATATCCAGAAATGAGAATTGCATTGTGACATGGTTATATCTAAGTGTATACAGTGAGCTTAGTAATATATGGGTCAAGGCATGTTGAACACATTTCAAGCCATATTTAGTATATACACTTTCATGATACATTTTAATGTGCTGTGAACCTCTGTTGGACCTCAACTTAACTTACATTGACTTGAAATTGAGCTGTGGACCAGGTTATACCCAGGAGTTTGCAATGGTGAATTCTGTGTGGGGCAGTTCTGTTGTATGCTTTGAAAATATTCATCCCCCCTCCTCTTTAGCTGATGTAAGAGTTTTCACCTGGGTAAGAGCTGCATATTAGTGATTTATTAGGAATGTAAATCTCTTTTCTGTTCTTTTAAATGAACAAAAGATGCAATTTAAATATGATTCATAACAATTATTGTGTGCATAATTATTATGTTTATTTAACCTACCTTGCTTCGGTAAATCTCCAGCTGTATAAATGGATTAAATGTAAAATGTAAGCTGTGTAAGTAAGCCTGGCCTTTGCAGCGATATAGATTGCTTCTATTGTTACAGATGTAGCAGACCAGGTCACATAAAGCAATAGTCACTTGGCTTCTGAGTAATTTCAAGCATTATTTAAGTATTGTGTAGGTACACATATTATTGCTTCTAATAATCGTTGACTCCTTATGTGGCTTTTTTGGTTGTGTTGTACTCTGTGTAGTTTGTCAGTCGCTTTGGATAAAAGTGTCCACCAAATGAATAAATGTAAATGTGACTACAGTCATAGCTGAAGGCGTTTACTCTAAGCAAAGTGTGCTTACGTAACCACAGACACATGTTAGTGTGTGTTATTGCACAGGTACAAGTAGTGTTAAGTGTTAGCGTAAGGTGTTCTCACCGTGTCCCACACCACAGTCAGTCCCAGAGTCCGGAGCTGAATTATTAACGAGGGAAGATATGTCTGGTGGTGTTCCCTGTTTACTTTAAATAGAATCTGTGTGAGGTAAACACTGAAGACATTTTGCCGTTTTACATTATGCATTGTGTTTACTCCCCCCCACCGCTCCGCGCCGGTCGTCTTCATCATCGGCAAGCGTTCCTTATAAATTTTAATGCCCATCCCACATCTGATTCGCCACGTAAAGCCTTTTTTTTCCGAGCGCGCGAGGTGAAAAACTTGGGAAATCGGATACCTCAGTGAGCCGGCGCGAAAGGAACAGCGCTGCATTTTCCGGCCCGGGTAAAAAGGGAGGGGGTGAGTTTGACGCGAAAGAGGCCCGAGAAGGAGTTGGCCGAACATCTCTCTGCAAAGGGCACTGCAGGTGCTCTGAAAGACTGCGAAGCCGTGCCACGGCTTTTGTGCCTCTTTCACACCAGAGAAAGCTCCCGTCCTGCCTGCAGAACACACATCTCTGGGGTCTGCAGGCCTTCTGTGCTCCCTCCTCAGAGATCTTGGAGCACTTGTCGCAGTCTGGCCGCTAGCTTTGTGGTCTGCCAATCCTTGAGTGCAAAATTCAAGTCAAGAGTCCAAACCTAGTGTCCAACACCATACTGCAGAGACATTTGCCCAGCACTAATTCGCTGGGAATGCACGGCTTCTAAACTCTTCCTCATCACCCTGCTTGACAGGCAATATAATAGCTACACTACATTTCCCACGATTCATCTCAGTCTGTACAGCTAGCCCAGATATCCCTTTTATCTTTTTTGGTGCAGTAAGCAGATCTCAAAACTCGCTGAAGAGGTTCATATGAACACCTACTGTGCTGAAGGCTGGAGTCCTATATTGGTGAGATGGCTTCATTTTTTGTCAGGTTTGATATGCAGTTTTGTATTTTGAATCAAAACAGATGGGTCTGCAGTGGGCTTTGAAAATATGTGCTCTGTGTCAGTTCTTCCTTTTCTGTTGTTAATCTCTTTACATTTCTTCCATGTTGGTGTGAAGTCAAAAGATGTCACTTTTAATTGAAATGTGTTTCAGGCAAATGTTTTGTGGGGTGAATGAATCTGATGCCATTGCTGTGCGAAGTGTAGCAGTGTCTCAAAAACCTGAGTAATTCAGCTTGGGTAATTGCTTTGAACTTGTTTTAATTGTTTGTTGCTTGTGAAAAGGAAAGGCAATAGCAGACACACTCGGTGCATGATTGACAATCCGGACAATTATGCCAACAAGAAATCTGTGGCCTCAGTGTCAATGGCTTCATTGATGTGTATCCACACAATTGCACACACCCACATGCCCCCCAAACACACACACACACACACACTCGCACAAACGGAGGCTGTTACGTCTATCTCTCTCTTTATTATAGCTTGCTTTATTTCTGATTGCAATTTTATCTGCCTAAGCTATAATCAGATTACACAGCCAACAGTGTAGAGCAGCAGTTAAGGTTGAGGAACTAATCTTGTTGCAGGTGTGATCTCCAGGTGGGGCACTGCCATTGGTATATTGAATTTAACCCACATCCAGATGTATAGACAGACAATAATATGTAGACTGAGTTCTGCAAATCACCCCGTACAAAGGTGTCCGTAGAGCAAATCATTAATGACACAGTTACAGAGTGCATGTGAAATAACCTTGGGGTACATTTACTGCTATGGGTGGGTGCGGGTTTGCACTTCATGGGGTGCACTTTGCCTTTCTGCCTGCATCTGTCCAAGTGCACTTTAATATGACCACATCAAAAAGACTGTTTCTACTTACGGACAGTGATAGGTGAGGTGTGGTTAAAAGTGGGTCACTCCAGGTACATTTGGCTGCCTAGTGCTTGATGTGGCCAGGGCTTTAGGGGTGTTACATATGACATAAGATGGTATGTTTATGTAACCAATACAGTAGCAAGTAGGCCTGAAACATGGCAGGTAAATCATGTGATTTCCTGTAAAAAGAACTGATGTTTTTTATGCCCTTCTCTTTTATGCAATTCTGTTTCAGAATCATCAATTGTGTACAGTAATAGGCTTGTTTCACTGTGACAACCTGTCAAATTGGAACATTTCTTCACTGAGCTACTGATAAATACCTCACTAGTAGATAACTATTACTAAGTGACCAGGTGCTAGTTTTATCTGCTAGCTCATGAGCAGTTGGACTGGCTGCTAGTGGTTTATCACCATGACTGGAGGTGTGAAAAGGATATACAGCATATTTCTGTAGCTAACTGCACCTCCAGGTAATGTAAAGAAACGTTGTTTATTTTCTGCAAGGGCTGTTGACCCTGTAAGCCAATGTAGCTAATGTAAACAAAGTAAAAACAGTTTACCTGGGATTTTTGAGAACATGGTGGGAGGGAGGTTAAGAATCGGGGAGAGATTATAAACTGTCTGTTACATTGTTGAACAGGACTGGCGACCCTGTTATAGGAATAACATCCCCCAGGTCAGGAGTTACAGGGATAGTTATCCCCAGGACACATTTGGAAATACCAGTTTAAGGGAACCCTCTGTCCTATTTTTTACCCTGCAAATATGATTTATGGTGAAAGCTGCTGACGATGCTGTCTTTCCTAATGAAGAACATCCAGAAGCCTGAAGAGTTTTGCCAGCATGAAGATTAGTAAATCGCTTAGAGACAGTGAAATGTATTTGCCACTTAAAGACAAAGTAAATTTGCCTGTCTGACTTTAGTTAGATGAACCTGCTTGCTTGGAAGAGAGAGAACGGGATGATCAGGTTGGGTACATTGGGAAATATGTGGTAGTGTGCGCGCATCACACACCTCCAGAACCTATATAACATCTTAGAAAGTGAGTCTGGGGTTTGTTACGATTTTGTAACCTGTGTGTATTTTCCAAATCAAAGCACAGCAGACATCAGTGCACACCAGATGTAATGTAAGAAGGAACCACCTTGCATCACAGGTATTGCTGCCTTACTAACACAGCAGAATCAGTGGGGTGCTTGGACGCCCCAGCTTCAATGCCAGCTCCTGTAAGCCTGTACAGCAGCTCTACTGTACTTTTTGGAGCTCCCCTATGGGGGCGTGTTATTGTGTGAGCAGAGGGAGGTGACAGGGGTTTCCACGGCGATGAGGCCATTTGGCGTGCAGAGGTTTCACAGGAAAAAAAAAACACCTCGCCTCTTTACCCACGGGGTTCCTCT
Organism: Megalops cyprinoides; assembly: GCF_013368585.1. Classification (NCBI taxonomy): domain Eukaryota; kingdom Metazoa; phylum Chordata; class Actinopteri; order Elopiformes; family Megalopidae; genus Megalops; species Megalops cyprinoides. Next base: position 20,324,927 of record NC_050602.1, on the reverse strand, counting down.
TCTGTTCCGGGGGGTTCATCCTTCAGAAGCCCCTCTCCTCCGAGACTTTGAGGTTCTTCAAAGAGCTCTTTGCTCCGCAGGCTTCTCCAATGGCGGGGGTGGCGGGTGGGAAAGAAACACTGGACTCTGGTTCGATCTTCAGAAAGAACCTAAAAGGCGAGGGAAGCCGTGGGGACCGCGTGTTCCTCCTCGCTAGAGGAAGCTGTGATCATTCCCTCGACAGCTGAAAGATGGGGGGTGGATACGGGGGGGGGGGGGGGGGGGGGGGTGTTTCGAATCCGTCCCTCAAAAGCCTGTCGCTGCTACTGTCTGCCCTGGGGACCTGGGGCTGAGATACGCTCGCTTAAAACACTCAGCATCGATTTTCAGCACAGCAGTGTGTGCTCCACGGCCCAATGCCGGCCTCATACTCTTATACACGTGACATCACTGGGTGCATGTGAGGCTTGTTTTTTAGGCTGTGGAAAAAAAAAGCAAATTGCCCAGAGCCACGAGTTCACCACACTCGCTGTGGAATTTGATTGTAGTTTCCAGGAGGAGATTTTCAAAAAAACTACTTTATCCTCAAGAGAAAGAGTACGATGAAGAGGTGGTAGAATGGTAACATGGTTAGGGAGCTGGGACTGGAACCAAACGGTTTCGATAAATATCCAGCTGAATCAGTAGATAACGTGTAAAATGTCAGTCACCCTGGAAAATGATATCTCCCAAAGAAAGTAGTAATAATAGTGACATCAACAATAACAGTGATACTTGGCATATTGATTTGTGTTTAGAAAACCCCTAGTTCTTTCACCAGGTCTGGTAATTTTACCAATAGGTGGGGGAAATGCTAGTTCACTGGCAGTAAATCACAGATAGTATCTAGAATGTTTACATGCTCATGAACACATATCCATGCAACTGACTTAAAAAGGAGGTATATTAAAAATGTTTATTCATACTGTTTACATAGCAGCAACAAATGATAAAACTGAAAAATGTTTTTTAATGCTGAAAATTTTTAATGTTATAATTTAATCTTAATAGAGTTTCAGACAGTCTATTTAAATGGTTCACAAAGGAATACTGAAAGGAGTTGTCACTTCTGTCTAGTGCTGTATTGTAGACTTTTACTTTATACATATGTGTGAGGTATGACATTTCAACTACCATGCATAAGTTACCATAAATTCTCTTGCAGGAAAAATACATTTATTTTGATTTGGTGTGAATTTTAGGGCAGAAAGGATGTGCTAAATTTTATGGTTTTAACTGCAACTGAGAAACTCTTTAGTGATTGGTTATGATGCATTTTTTCTGTGATTTTTTTGAGGGGGGGGGGCGAAGATACTAAATTCCAGACTTTTTCATTGTGTCTTTTCAACCTTCATATTCTTCTTATTAATGTTGGTATTTAATGTAGTAGAGAACTGTTGACAGCTCAGGATACTATTTGCTGATTATGACAAAGTTGTCCAAAACATATTACAAAAAAATAATTAAAAATGTATTTTAGCATTTATAAAATACCAAGCCTCGATAACAGAGCTGTCATACTTCCATTTTCCTTGTGTGCACTCTGGTATGTTGCGTGAGTGGAAAAGTTCCTTTTTTGGAGATGCAGGTGTGAAATGCAATTAATTATAGTGTGAATTTGGTTGTCTAGAGGAAGGACAGCCAGCAGCCGCTGGGAAAACCTGATCCTGATAACACTCATTAACAGGGACGCGGGGGGAAAGATATACAAAGAGCCACCATTGTGCAGTATCTTTGAAAATGCCTGAGTTCAGCTACTGGTAGAGCACCGCATTGTACATTAGCTTTGAAGATACTCAGTGAGTGTGAAAACCAACATCAATACAGTACTTTAAGCTAGGTTTGTGTTGTGCCACATTGAAAAAATAGCTTTCATATTACTATATGCATTATTATCAGATCTCTGCAGGTTCGCCTACACATTTATTTCAGTCCAACAAACCATGGGATTTTCAAATTGTAAAGATTAGAAGTTTAAGAAGGAAAGATGAATAAGACTTCTACTTGGGGATGGAATCATTCTGTCTGTATGGTAGATTTTTATGTTCATGTCAGAGAAGTTAGTTGTCTGAAAACCCTCTGAGGAAAAATGGAGCGTCTTGTTTCAAACATAGCACCATAGCAACATGCTTTCTGCCCGCAGGGAATTGTTTTTCTGTATTGATCACAGCACTGTGGACATGAAACTCCCGCACAGAATGCAGTTACAGGGGAAAATGATAAATGTCCTCAAATAAAAGATTAATCCAAAAACTGTTTTTAACCTCATAGATCTTCAGCGAGGCTCTCAGGTGATCAATCAAAATGCTCTATTTTTCACTTGTTCCAGACAGTGGACTCTTACTGCTGCGCATAAAGTCCATTTCCTTCAGCTCTGTGAGTCAGTGGTGCCATATGATATACCCGCCTGTTTTGTGGTTCATGAAGCGTCAGTCTCCCATCACTAGTGTAGATACATTGTCCATCATTCGAACGGAAACACCTCCAGCACTTGCTGAAAACAAACACAAAATAAAACAACACACCAGTCAACCCTAACGCCTTGGGCACTTCGCTAGTATGGCTGCCACCAACCGGAGCTCAACCTCAGGCTATTGGAACAGCCTTGTCTGTTGCATGAGACGGGAACTACATTCCCCAGCATGCCATGCGCACAGGAACACATAAGTCCTGCGTCATCCTTTTCCTCCACGTGCATTTATGCCGCCGACAGTGGCACCCAGAGGGAGTGTTTGTGAGGATGAAACCGTGACAGATTGCTTATTGATTGTCAGTGGATCCAGACATGAATTTTAAAAAGTCCCCTTTTCCTTTCGGTCGCCCTAAACTCGCTCACATTTCCACAGTTTGCTCGCCGGGAGCGTCTGCAGGCGGATGATGGAGAAGCACTCTCTGTAGCGTGGTCTACTCCCGGGGATTATTCAGTCACCTCTGCAAATTGCTCTGCGGCATCTTTACTGCCAAGGATGCTATCCCAAATTAAAAACAGATTGATTGGACTTGGTAGTGCTTTTTCCACTTTATCATACTGTGGTTCCACTATCAACCATCATTAGGTGATATGGACTGACTGTCTTCCTCTCATTCTCTGTAATGAATCACTCTAGTGTTGCAAACCATGTGTTTTGATGAAATGATGTCAGGAGAACAAGAAGACATAGGTGGGCATTAGTCAAAGGTAAATTCCACACTGACAGAAATGGAATTTCTTGCCAAGATTTGTCATACAAAAAGGAGTGTTTCTTGCCACACTGTTAGACACCGTCAGAATGGCAAACCGAGTTAGGCTGGATGGTCCGATCCAGCCAGGTTTTTTCTAAACCTGTAAAAAAAAACACCTGTTGATGCAAAAGCCGTGTACATCTGCAGGCGTGTAGCTCTTTGCAAAGTTAAAGAGACTTCCTCTGTACAATAATGCAAACATATGATGTCTGTGCTCCACATTCTGTGCTAACTGTAGGATTGGAGAGATGTGGGACACATCCCATAACAGCAGGAGTATTTCAGCTGAGGGTTTTTTGTCTCTCTGCATCCCCGAGAGACCTTCACAAGGGCTAGGAATCACACGGTGATGGTAGCAACCAGTGAGCTACGAATGAGGGAGGCAGCAAACTTATCTTTACTTGCAATGACACTGACCTCATATTTGACTGTTTTGGAGTGATTGACAGGTGTGGTAATTTGCATAATTCTACCATAATAGTGTCTGCTTCCTCTTTACTTGATAGCATCTGCAGTACCAGACTAGACTCGGTCTTTTTGTTTTAATGAAATTATTTCACGTAACCCAATCTCATTGAGGTAATTAAAATCATCTAATGTAAATTGTGCATGAGTACTGTAATGGTACTGTTTGACACGGTAACGTTAAAGTGAATCCACTGATGATTGGCGATCCTTCCTTGAGTATGCCAGCTTGTTAGTAAATAAGTCAAGAGCAGGTTCATAGCCATTATTGGTTCAAAGGTAAAGTCTCTAGCTGCCATATTTATAGATGGTGCAGCCAGTGAGCTATAAATATGCCACTGGGGCCCGTTTTTTCGGGAACACCGTCTCTCCCACACTGCGGTCAGTAGGATGGGGCAGCTAGCCACGGTGGAAAGCCACAGATAATTAACTGAGAGGAAACTGGAGGAAACTGAAGGTAGGTTCTCTGTCTTCCCTGCCTCTAGCTCCCGGGCTGGACCTTATTAAGAGCAGATATTGGATTACATTTAAACTGGTCATGAAAGAGCATCCGATGGAGCAGGGGTGTAGGAATCCCATCCATCATGCATTTTATTTTACAGATTTTAGTCTATTTATGTGTTTTATGTATATTTTTCGGCTGCATCATTTTCCAGCATTTTCAATAAGTGCGTGTCTCATTTTACAGAGGACGATTTTGCTGTGGTCGGTGGAATGTGAGAGGCTTATCTCTAATTTGGAAACACAAAGAAATCTATGTTTCTGTAGCTTTAGCTTGGCCCTCTGTGTGCCGCCCATCAGAATCTGTGAGGGAGCTTTTGAGGACACACCAGGCTAGGGCATTGTGTTTGTGGGGAGGTCGGATTCCAATAATCGCAACAAAATGCAAAGCCAATATTCAAAAACATCGCAATCCATATGGATGCAAAATACCCCCAAAATGGCACTCTTCACACTCATAAAAGTCAAGCTGCAGACTTTTTTTTTTTTTTTGGCCTACCAAATTTCTCCTCTGTGGGTGTTGTCATCTTCTTTCATTCATAATGGCTCAGATCTAGTGTGGGGTTTTTTTCCCCTTTTCATTTTTTTCCCTATGTGCTGAGTGGAGGGATTGTGGGAAAAGGCTATGCAATAACCAGAGAGTTAATGGGATTATGCAAATCACAGTGGCCTGTGAGTGTCCATTTGAAGTGGCTAATGGGGATTATGAGTAGCAGTCTGCTGGATGTGGTGCTTTAGAGAGGAAATGAAAGTTGATGGGAGGATGGGGGGGGGGGGGGCTGAATTGAAATTGGGGTACATTTGGAAGGAAGCTTGGAAGAAAACAGCTTGGAGGCATGGTGGTGGTCATCCCGGACAGGGTACTCAAGGGAAGCATGGAGGTGTGTTTTGGTGGAGGGTCTGTAGCATTGTGGTAAGGAGCAGGACTTGTAACTGAAAGGTTGCCAGTTCGATTCCCCACTAAGGCACTGCTGTTGTACCCATGGGAAAGGTTCTTAACCCACAGTTGTCTCAGTAAATATCCAGCTGTATAAATGGATAACATATTAAAACAATTGTAACCGATGTAAGCTGCTGCATAAGAGCGTCTGCTAAATGCCAGTAATGTAATGTAATGGTGAGGTGTTCGCACTGTGTCCAACCCAGCTGTTTGTCCTTTTTAGATTGTTCAACATTAATGTGCACCAAGTGTTTCTGTTCATGAGGGTGGTCTGTGCTGTATCGGTTTGGGAAATTGTCATAGTCCTGTATTGATGCCTTGGCAAACATCGAGCAGTATGAAATGTTAATCTGTAAAGTTGAGTTACGCAGGTTAATACGGGAAAGGGCATGTGTTAAACAGATAAATAACAGTAATCACAGACAGCATGGGGCTGTAGAGCTCTTGTTCTGTGTCCTAACATGGTCATCAGTTTGGATTATAAAAAATGTAAGAGGGATTACACTAGAGGCATGTATTTTTTGTGTATGTATACATTAAAGCATACATTTTGCCAGCAGCAGAGACTTCTACAGCTATACAGAACTCCTTCTCCTTACTGGACAAAAGAGTCAGTGGTAGCTTCTCTCCTTCTTTCCGATGGCTCAAGATGTTATATCCTATTGTACCTCTGCGGCTGTAGCTGAACTGACTTTTAATGTACATTGACTCAGCTGGTCCCTGTTAAACCAGGTCCTCTGTTGTTGAATTTAGTTGATAACCAATGTATTAAAACATTTACAATCAAATGGATGCCGACACTAGACATGGTCATAGTTGTGCTGGATCCTTGAGCATTTGTTAATTTTTGTTCATGTTGTTATCCAAAGCAGCTTAGAGCCCCATATATAATGCATAACAAGGGATGTAGCATAAAACGATAAAAGAAAAATTCACACCCACAAATATTCAGCACCAGCTCTCCCTCAAACACAAAACCATCATTTATACATCACGTTTTGTATCAGGATATTAAAAGTCAAAATCTATTTTAATCCAGGAAATAGGAACTCTCAAGCACATCACAACGTCTGTCAAACCGGTGCTGTTCGTTTTGTGATTTCTGGTAGTCCTCCAGGCCTTTATTCATCACAATTGTTTTCCCAAGCAGCTTAATTATAGCACAAAAGAAGAGACGAGACGTGTTTGTTCTTGTTGTCTTGATGATTTTGTGCGCGTGTGTGAAAGAGAGAGAGAGAGAGAGAGAGAGAGACAGACTTTGCAAGAGGGTTCGAAAGAAACTGAGAAAGGGAGCCTGGGTGTCTGATCGGTAGTGGCAGGGAAAGATAAGAAGTGCAGAGATCCTTTCTTTAAACTGTTATAGGCCCTGAGCCTGAGTTTTTCATCCTTAATAAACCCATCCGTGAAGGGGTGACCCGTTTTGATCAATTCCAGTGTTTTTAGCAGTACAGTACATTGCGGCACACAGTGATAAGCGGCAGAACCCCAAAGGGTGGCCATTTGGTTCTCAGGTGGGGCACTACTGAGGTAACTGTATGCAAGGTACTCAACATTGAGTAATCAACCAGCTGTATAAATGGATGACATGCAGACTTTTTAAATTGCTCTGGGTATGTGTGTCTGCTAAGCAAATAATGAAATGCAGTATATTGTCCTATCCTTTTAACATTATCCCATATTCATTGCTCAATGGCTGCCACTTGTTTCTTTTTTTTTTTCTCAAGACTGCTCTCTCTACCTCACTGTGGTCTGGGGAGATGGGGCAGCCAGCTGGTCCGCGAAGCCATAGATAATTAACTGATAAAAAGAGATAGAGATCATTTCAATTTCATCCACACCTTTACTGGACACATCAATAAAACAAAAACTACAATAAAACTGGACCTCAGTTTAGACAGAGAGAAAAAAGATGAGCGGTAGAGGCAAGGAAAGAAAAAAGACTGTGAGTCCATTTTACATAAGAACACAAGTTTATTCATAAGAATAGACCATACAGCCAGATAGGATCGTCATTTTGTCTGTGGTTTAGAATGCATCTAGAACTGTGTTGAGACTGATCCTGAACACACTGAAGGTCTCTGCTTCCACTACAAATCCTGGCAGGCTATTCCATGTATCTATCACTTCCTGGGAGTGCAAAACACTTCCTAGTATGAAATTTACCTTTACTTCCTGAAATTTAACTTTCTTCCACCTGTCCTCTTCTGCTGATATAAATGATCTTAAAAAGCATCTGTATCTCATGTTATCCAGTTCAAAATTGTAAAAACCGTCTGTCAAGTCGCCCTCGCTCTCCTTTTCTTTAGACTTAAAAGATGAAGTGTCCTGAGCTTCTCTTTATAACTTATATGTTCCAAATCTGGAACCACTCTTGTTGTCCTTCTCTGTACTTTTTCAAGAGCTTCTGTGTCCCCCAGACTATTACCAGTGTGGAGTCCAGAACTGGAAAGAGTACTCCAAATGTGGTTTACAAAGGCCTTGTATAATATTAATATAACCTCCTTCAATTTGTAATTATTACATTTTGGAATGTATCACAGGATCCTATTTGTCATTGCCACAGGTTGAACTTTACATTTGGCAATGTTAAACTTCATTTATCAGGTGTCTTCCCAGTTCAGGATTCTATTTAAATCTCCTTTAATCACTTGATAGCTTCCAAACAGTTAGCTTCACCTCCAAGTTGATTGTCATCAGCAAATGCATCTGTTTTGTTTCTAAAGTCCTTATCAAGGTTGCTTATGTAAATAAGGAACAACAGAGGTCCCCACAGAGATCCCCGCAGGACCTCACTTCCTACAACTCCTCGCTCAGACAAAATCCCTCTCATCATTACTCTCTCTGTGCTGTGCTAAACCCAATTTTGAATCCACTTTAACTCAGCTCCATTAATTCCTACTGATTTCAGCTTGATAATAAATCACTCATGCTCCGTCAAACACTTTGTTTGAAAATCCAGATATATAATATCATGATTTGAGTCAACACATTTAGTAGTTTCCTCTTCAAGGACCAGAGCCGTGATCTTCCAATGCAAAAATCATGCTGACTCTCACTTATACTGTTATACTTATACTCGCTTCTACACTAATTTTTCCAATTGTTACCTATCCTTTATGATGGATTTTAAAATCTTACATGAGATTAAAAGTTAAAATAGCCACTCTGTAGTTCCCTGGGTCACTCTTTCATAGATACATCACTGTAGCACAGCCTTGTTTCTTGCCATCACAGATTTCACAAGTTCCGAGTGATTGCACAAAGATTTTTGTTAATGGTTTACAAATATTTTTTCCTATTTTTTAAGTACCCTTGGGCACATACCACCAGGGCGTGCTGACTTACTAATCTTTAGTGTTTTGTAATTTTGCCAGTACTTCACAGTCCCTTATTTCAATATCATGTAATGTTTCCTGTGTAGTCAACCTAACTGTAGACATACATGTAGTATCTTCCCTGGTTACAGTCTCCACAAAGTAACTGTCCATTGCATTTGCAGTACCTTAAATGTTATAAAGCAAAACCCCTTCCCTTCTTTGATGTATCTAACCTCCTCTGTAACTTTACTTTTTCTACTACAATATTGAAAAAGTGCTTTGGATTACTTTTTGCATCTTTTACAATTTGCTTCTCAAAAGACTTTTTGGCCTTATTTCTTTTTTAACATCAGCACGTATTTTACAATATGCTACCTTATTACTCTGAACTGCCTTTTTCATATAGTTTGTATAATCTCTCCTCCAGTATTAAATTCTTCCTGCAAGTAATAAATTCTTCTTCTTTAACCATGGTGGAGACTGCTTATTTAACTTATTTTTCCTTACTTCTGGAATGAATATATTCTGCAGGTTGAGAATAATTTCTTTAAATTTGCACAAATTCTCATTCAGAGTTCTACACTCCAGAAGAGATACCCAGCCAATGCTGCTTAGGTTTTCTCTCATCGTATTAAAATAAGCTTGCCTAAATTTGAAAACCCTAGGATTTGACCTTGCTCAAATGACCATCTCAAATGTAACCATGTTACGGTCACTTGACCTTGGTCGCTCCTTCCATTGTTGCTTATTTGGCTAATTCTCTCAGGATTATGACAAAAAATTCAAATACATCTTGTTCACTGATGGTAAGTCTGAGCTGCCTCATTTTTATACAATCCAGATAGATGCAGTGTCCTCACCTGGAGGTGTGGTCTTTTCTCACCTTCAAAACAATGTCAACTCCCACTGGTACTGGGGCCTTCACATTTCTTGGAAATCTCGTTTCGACTGCCCTCAGAATGTTGTTTTTATAGATTTTCCCCCCAAATAATGGAATTCAAAACCCGCAATGCATTTAACAGGGTATACCCAAGCTGCCCAAATAGCAGATCAGATAAAAATGTTTGATTTTCATGAGAGCTAGTCTTTAAAGGGACGATTTTCACCTCGTCTTCCTTCTTCTGGGGTGGTGCCACCCCGCAATGCTAATGCCGAATTCTGTGAAGAATATCAATGGGCCCATGGGCATGAGAGGAGGTGTGTGGCTGTGTCTTGAAGACTCTGCGCAAGAATGTTTTCATTTAAAATGTACCTACTTTCCCTCTGTCTGTCTCTCTTTGTCTCTCTACCTTTCTCTCTGTGGTCAAACTCACGTCACAGACAGATAAAATTGACTTTGCAAAGATTTCCACTAATAAGGTACCTGCCTCCCTCAGGCATAAGCCTTGTACCAGTTGATTAGATGTTTTATAAGGAGGTGAAACAGTGAAACTTTGACTACACCTGTTGCGCAAGAGATTGATGTGTTCCAAAAATGAGTTCTGGAACAATGGAACGTCCATTGAAGTAGCCGACTTTCTCGTCAGCTCTGTTCTTGGCTCCAGTCAAACTCTGTGTGAGTGTATGGCTTCCTCATTCCCTTCAGGTGGTGCCAACCTCTGTAATATCACCCATACATACAGCAGGAATTTCACAATGCAGTTCAGGATCAGAACCTTGCTCAGGGGTGCAACAGCAGATCTGGGACTCAAACCTGCAAGCCCTCTGGTTTGCTCGGCTATTTCACCCCTATGCCACGGCTGCCAATGAAAGGGGGGGGAAAGTGACGCATTATTTTGCATTCGGAACGTGTTTGGCTTCCTGCACACGTTTTCAGAGTGATCTCCATCTTAACTACAAAATGCTTTCTTAATCTTCTTTGGCATAGTCCATTGAGTATGCCCTCAAAAGCTCATTGAGAAATAACACCCCCCCACACGTCATATCCACCCAACACATATTCATTCTCTGCCACATCCCATACTGCAACCCCCAACCACCCCCCCCCCCCACACACACACACACATTATTCTGTTAGTCCTCTCCTCCTCTATCTCCCTCTTCCCTTTCACTCTCTTCCTTCAGGCATGGTGGTCAATGACATCAGCCCTGGATTTATTTATTAAAATTGGTTTTTAAAGTAAAAAAAAAAAATCCCTCCCTCCTTCTCCCCCCTCCCATGTCTCTTTCTTTCTCTTTCTCTCCCTCCCTCTTCTTTCCTTCTTCTTCCCTCCCTTTCTTTCTCTCTCCCTTCGTCTCTCTCTCCTTTCACACTTCTGAAGTTCCATCACTCTGTATTTATATCGCGGGATTGGAGCCTTTCATGGTGCGCAGTCAAATTCTGAAAGACAGGCCCCCATAAATAATTCAGCTCTCCTTTGCCTGCTTCCCCCTGCATGCAGCAGGAGCTTGAGCGCCGGGTGGGGTGGGATGGGCGAGCATGGGTGAGGGGGGGTATATTAAACAGACTGCAAAGGCACAGCTAACGAGGGCAGGCCAAAGCCAGTGTACTGATAAGCATTGCAGATGTACCGCCGACCAAGTGTGAGTGTGTGTGCTTTGTTTTATGTATATGTGTATGAGTGAGTGCATATGTGTGTGCATTTGTGTGTATATTCATATGTGTGCATATGTGTGTGTGTATGTGTGTGTTTTATGTGTGTATAAGTGTGCGCGTGTATGTGTTCATGAATGTGCGTGAGTTTTTTTTATATATGCACGTGCATTTGTTTGTGTATTCAAACTAATGAGTATGTGTGTGTGTGTGTGTGTGTGTGTGTATTTATGCATATGCCCATACATTCATGAGTTTGTTCATATTTGTGTGTGCGTGTGTGAATGTGTGACATAGCTGTTGAAGGACGTCATGTTCTCACAGCCAATGCTGAAATTGTAGGTTAGGAATCATGTCATTTTAACTTTTATTTGCTTACAGCGAAAGTGGCTCCATGGGATGATCAGGTGGAACAATTTGTTCTGAACTGAATCCCGTTTGTAGTGATTGAAGAAAAGAACAACGATGACTAAGAATGACTCATTTCTCTATTCTCACAGGCTTCCTTTGAAGCTGGAAGTGATTTATGTTTGTAGGTTTGTGATCAAAATCATGGTAATCATTAGCGAAGAGATCATTTCTCAAGCCAGTTTACACGCTGTCAGGGAGCTGATTTGAGGATAGAGAATTCACAGAACACAACATTTATAGCAAATAGGAACACATCCCCAGAAATAATCAAGAATCTGTTGTGTCGGAAATTTAGACCATAATATTTGAAGGCACCAACAAAAGAGCTGACCCTCTGAGCTTATCATTTTTGCTTGTGTGCAGTAATTAATAGTGGCTATGTTTTCCCCTACAAGTAAACTGTGGTGAATGATATGTGAAAGATGTGGCATCCCGGCCACAATCACGCTCTCCCGATGGAGACGGTGAGCCGACGCCGGCGCTCATGAAAGCGCGTGCGAGGGGCCGGCCTCGCCTGCGTGCTCAACTGAACCGCTGCTCCCTGTGAGCCCCGAAAAAAGGAGAGAGGAACGATTTCACTTTAATGGGTCGTTGGTCTGGATCGCGTTAATATTCATGCAGAATTAAGCTCGGCGCTTACAGGATGAGAATTTTAAAAGGGAAGTTTCTGTGTGTGAGGGAATGGTCTTGTTGTAGCTGAAAATGACACTGCCGACTCCCAGGTGGCTCAATAGACAAGGTGCAGGGCTCAGTGCAGGCTTAGCTCTGTGGTGCAGGAATGGAAAAAAAAACATGTCATCTGTCCACAATGGCCAGGAGCCCACAGTGCCAAAACGCTCTGCTGGGGATAAGGTTAGGCAGATCGGCCAGGGTTTTCTTGTCTCACTGCTCTCAGACACCGCATGGTCCATCAGACGCCTGGAAGTTGCTTGGAAGACAATCAATGGAAGAACTCCTATCCTTCGCTTGGCAACCATTACACTGTACTGCGCTGTGCAAAATAGCCACTGGCTGCGTGCGAGTGTATCGGAGGATTGCATTTCTTTCTTTTCAGCACTCCTGAGGAACTGCAGAGACGTCGCAGTGAAATATCAGCAGTTGCAAAGCAGGGCTGAATAAGGAGTAAGAAAAGGGACCTTCAGTCCTTCTCGGTGGTTGATGGGAAGGCATCACATGTAGGGGATCTGACGTGCTCGGCTCTCAGCACCTCAGTGGGTCAGGGGTTGAAGGTCAGACAATAGCGTGAGCGTGGGGCAGATACCCTTCACAGAAGAGGAGACGTTTGCGGAAGTTCCACACTTTTCAGATGCAGACAGCATGCAGATTCCAGTGACTGACTAATTTAAAAGTGTTTTTTTTTTTTTTTTAATCGATAAATTACTTGGTTCAACTTGAGGGGAAGGGAATGGCATGTACTAACAGAAACACAGCAGATGATGGGGCTTAGGTGTAACTGAATACCCAATAAGCGTACTTGTTTGAAACTGTACCGTGTGGTGATTTGGTGTGAAGGGTTTAAATTATGGAATGTTTATGTGTTCTCGTTAGCAAAATTCTACAGCTTTCAGTGGAATATTATATAACCAGCTAATAAACTAATGACTAAATTATTTATTGAATGAAATCCTCCATTACAGGACTTATCCCAAGAACCCTCTGGAGACACTCCAAGTACTCCTATGGGTACAAGTACCCCAGTTTAAGCACCACTAGGCTGGAGTGAAATATGTTTCATTGTGTTCGTATATTTAACTTCAGAATGGAATAGAAGGTTATTGAACTGGTTTTGTGTGTGTGTGTGTGTGTGTGTGTGTGTGTGTGCAGGGATTTGTCATCCTTTATTATTAGAATAGCAAAAGCATCTACAAATGTAAGAGACACATATGTCCCTTGATACATGTTCCGGCTCCATTTCTCCTTTTCATCAAAGGCAATAATCTGGCTACCGCTCTTCCCACACACATACTAGAACATAAGAAGCATAATATCAAGAAGGGAGTATCCAGCCCATCTAGACTGTTTTACTTATAGTTGGGTTTCTATTCACTATTCACTATCCTATTCTATTCAAGCCTGTTCTACAACACTTTTTGGTCTCTGCTTCAATTACATTCGCTTGTAAGCAGTTCCATGTGTTAAATTGTCCATCAGTGTGTGTTAAATTGACCTCTATCTAATTGCTGACAGAACTCATCTTAAAACGGTCTGTATAATTCACTTTATTAATCCCTGTGAAATATTAAAAACCCCAGTTTAATCCCCCTCCCCTTTTCTCATTGTGCCCATGCGAAAGAGATTACGTTATATTATTGTCATTTAGCAGTCGCTTTTATCCAGAGCGACTTACATAGGTTGCAGTTTTCTTTGCATGTTACCCATTTATACAGCCGGATATTCACTGAGGCAATTGTGGGTTAAGTACCTTGCCCAAGCCCTGCTCCTTATCACTGTGCTACAAAGCTGCCATTGTGCCTTAAGTCTTATGTTTTTGATACCTAAAACCAGTCTTGTTGCCCTGCTCCGTGCTTTTTGTAAGAGCATCTGTTGACCTCATGTGAAGGCATTCTATAAAGTTATCACATAACCCCTTTTCATTTATACCAAATTATTTTTTCTGCATACCTGAGCATCCTATTTGCTTTTTTTTTTTGCTTTGGCATTTATTATTCCTATATAATACTGCATTACATATCCAAATGAAGAACTTTTCATTTTCGTAATTTTAAATTATATTTCCCAGATGTCTGATCAGAGTGTGCTATTTACCAAACCCATTACTCTTTAATTTTTGTAGAATAGCATAGTCTCTTTCTTAGTTTCTTCCATGACAACTTATTTATCAACAGTGGAGACCGCTTCCTAAACTTTTCCTTACATTGGAATTAATTTACATAGCAAGTTGAGAAGAACTTTCTGAGTTTGCACAAGCTCTCATTCACGGTTCTGCAATCTAGAAATCATACCCAATCCCAATGTTACTCAGATTCTATTTCATCATATTAAAATCTAAAATCTCATCTAAAATTTAAAGCCCTAGGGCTGAAGGAGATAGTTTTGATTTGCTAATATACGTAAAATGTGACCATCCTGTAGTCACTTGACCCCAGTGGCTCAGCTCCATCAACACTGCAAGTCTTATGAGAGTTATTATTTTAAAAAAAGATGTAGACATAAATTGCATCCAGCAGGGGAGCTAAAAAATAATTTGAATGCATTCATTTACAGCATCCAATCATTGCTCAAATTTTCCATGACCTGACACATTTTCCTAATTCATTGAGAAGTAATTGTAGTGACCCCTCATAAACAAATTACTTTCATGTTCATTGAAGTTAGTATATGATCCCAGTGGCATATTTCTCCATTCTTACACACACACACATACACACACACACACACACACACACACACACAGACACCTAGACACACACATAGACACACACACAAGATCCTCTTTAGGGATCTAGTTTGTTTCTCCTCACTAGTAGTTCTCTCATGCCTTGCCTAAAGTCTCCTAATAAACCCCCATTTGCCATAAAATGGGTCTGTGAGGTACCTCCCTCATACAGTGTACGTGCCAGCTTTTCTCTCCACTACATTGCCTTTATTGAATTAGACTTTGCTGTTTGCACTTAGACTGCAGTATTTCTGGTGCGACAGTTTCTGGGTCATTTTTTGTCTTTTCTTGTGGTTCGCCACACAGCTGCCTTCATCCATTAAACATTCCCAATGATTTCTTTAGGAAAACAAAAACGTCTACGAACCACAAACCCTAACAAAAAGTTCTCCTGGCTTAAAGGGAAATTGGTCAATTGTATTCTTTGATATGTTGTATGGTTGTATGCAGTTCTTTCATGCATGATTGCATGCTGTAATACCCTCCTTCTCCACCTGCGAATGATGAAGACAGGCCTTACTACCAGCCAGAGCTTTTCTTAAGAGCGAGAAGAGAATTTCAAAAAGTGCTAGGAAAAAACGTCTCATTGTTTTTTATCACCTGAAGACACAGAGAGTCATCTATAAAAATGTGAAAATGTTTGAATACGTGGTTTATGCAGGGTCATGTTTTCATTTTTTAAAGATTTTGTGAAAAGCAAGGCTGCTCTTTCAGCATGCCATCCTTCATTGAAAGGAGTCATGACCATACTCGCTTTCCTTTTAGCTCTAAACAAAGGCATCCTCACCATGCACAACCCTCGTACTGACATTACTGACTCATAATAACTTTTTCTGTCTGTTTCTCTTTTCCAGTAAATGGTCGGAGAGTTAGACATGAAAAATTGGCTTTTTAAAAATTGATTTGTATTTTTCTTATCTCTCCAATGAAAAGCTCACCCTGCTACTAAGGCCAACTTGTGTCATGACCTAGAAGAAGATGGTTGGGTTCAAGGCTTATGACACATGGTTTGGGATGCTCAAATGTGCATGCTGGTACCGGATTCATGTCATGTCATAAATGTCATGTCATAAAACATGTAGACTTTTCATTTTTGAAGAGAAGCTTCTTTTATGTGTGAAGTGCAGTTTAAAATCTACCAGAATTCTTGCTTACAGTTTCAGTTCTGTTTTGGAGGATTGCCCTTCTTAGATGTCTGTCCTGTGGGACTTTACTTGTTCTTGGAATATCACTTTTAAGGATTAGATGGTGATGATTTATGATTATAATTATAATTAGTTACAGTTAAATCCCCCCTGCAGGATGGCATTTTGTTTCCAGTGCCCAACAAAAAAGCAAAACAAGGACTTTTTTAAAAAAAAGCTGGTCACTTTAATAGCTGTGAGAAAAATTCCTCCTTCCTCTTTATAATCTGCAGCTTTATGGTTCCCAGTGTTCTGGGAAGCAGTGCTGTGTAGGAGCTGTGTGTGGAGAAAATTATGGAGCCGTGCTGTGACCGCCGAATCACAGGGCTCTATCAGACATAAGAGGAGCTAACGAGCTTCCTGAATCAATACCCCCCTTCTAAAGAGCGGAGGAGGGCTTTCTGATGAGTCCTGATAGCATCCTCTCATTCACGAGATTTCAGCTTCTCTCCTTTATTCACCTGTCTTTCATTTCATTCAATACATCTGGGACCATCTGTCCGCCACCGGCATCTGTCTGCCTGATTTTAATCAACTCGCAAAAACGTGCAAACATTTGATATGCAAGTGTCGACAAGCACTCTAAGACACTGCAGCATGGATATAGGGTTTTTTTTTTGAGAGTATATGATGGTGTTATATTTCTCTAACATGCAGTCTCCATTTGACAGATTTTGCTGAAAGTGCATCTTAATGCAAAGAAAGAAACAGGATGAGCTGGGTTAGCATACTAAAGGACAGAGAAAGAAGTAATAAAAATGTACAAAGGTTGGTTATTTGCTTAAACAATAATAGAAGAAGGTTATAAAAATCCAACATACACAATGTTACTCCCTGGGTTCATGTTGCAAAATGGAGACATTCTCCTATTTGGAAAGCTAATTGTCTTTATTTCTGGGTGTGCATTTCAGTGTGTATTATATTTCATCAAAACATAGATACCTGTCAATTCAAGTGATACACATGATTAATTAAGATCTAGCAGCCATCGTTTTTGTGACATGGGAGTCATAAATTTTCAATAATTAAATTCATGGAGTGGCAGCTCAGAAACATCACTCATTTTGGAATTTTCTTGGGAATAATAACATATTCATAATGTATGTTCTGCCATGAAAAGACATAAATGAATGAATGTGTTTTAATATTTTCATAAATGACATATGGTTAAATTGGCGGGAGGCATTGTTGGTGTAATGCCCACATGGCTCCTGCAGGGGGCGAAAGCCTTAGTGCCTAGATGACAGGGAGCCTATATAGTTAGAAGTAAAAACAAATAGACTGCAGATTAATTGTGATGGGGCTAAGTAGAGGGAATAAAAACATGATCACATAGCTACCGAGCACTGCTGTCCTTTACTGAAATGTGTGTTACATTATTTCAGTGTAGGTTATGAGATTTGGTATGGTCATATAGTTTGAATATAATAGCTATCATAAAGTATTTATTGCAGGTGAAGTTCAGTTTTGGCAATATACTATTGCACTTTCATTGTCCTGATCTGGTGGTGTATGATTCTGCTAAAAGGTGTGCCGCAGCCATAGGTGGGTCAGTGAAGGTTTTCTGGTAGGTTTTCTGCCTCCAGTTTGGGTCTGGCGCATGCCGGCAGGTATAAACTGCCTCACAATTTAGCAAAAACACTCTCACGATGGGAGTGCATGAAAGTCTGCCTCAGCAACAGCCCAAGCTAAAAGCGCTTTTTACCTCAGATACACCGATAACTTCCCAACCAGGCTCTTATTTCGGCATTAAGCTCAACCCAAAGTGAGTTTCAGAGTTCCTGATTGGATAAAAGTTAGCAGAGCTTCTCAGCCATTTAACCTCAGCGTCATTATCATCGTGTATCACAGTACCTGGCTTTTGCACGGGATAATCACGAAGGTGGACCTGACGACTCTGAAATGCATGTGGTACACAAGAGGCAGCTTGCTGATTTCTCCTGGTTACTGAACATTTGGGAATGCAATTTTCACAGTAGTGCTGTTCTCGCAGCTGGCTGGGGAAATGAGTTATCTGAGAACTGTGGAAGTTCTTTCCAGGGAGCCTAATTATGTCTAATTAGTGTTTTGCTGGACAGAATAAAACAGGAGTATGCTCTGTATACAAACACAAACACACACACACAGACACATATATAATATATATGACCTTTTAATTATTTTTTTACATAATTTGTAATAATTTTATAACACTCCATACAGGCTATCCCCATTCATTAAATTCATTAAACCGATACGCACTCCAGGCATCTCGTTACGAGATCAGAGGCCACATTACAGATATGTATATAATGAGGATGCTTGAAAGTGCAAGGTGCGCTGCCTCAGTGATGGGGCTAAAACCCAGATGGTTCTTTGTTCTATACCATGTTCGCAATCTGGTCAGTCAGAATCTTCGTTTTTTATGTAAAGGAAACGATATTTGCTCCTCTGCAAGGACCAGGTGAACTGTGAGTATCAGAAATGAGTAAACTGAGTGAAAAGTAGGAATGATTTTTAGCCGAAACACAGTTAACGATGTGCTGGTCACGCTGTTTGTTAAGGTTACTACTCAACACCCACAAACAGCATAATACATGCAGCATAATAGTTGACCATTATTATTATTATTATTATTATTATTATTATTATTATTATTATTAGTATTAGTAGTAGTAGTAGTAGTAGTATATATTTTTCAGTTATTTGAATGGCAGATACCCTTATCCAGAGTAGCTAATATTGCTTATATTATTCATATATACAACTGGACTTTTGCTGAAAACATGCAGGTTGGGTACCTTTCTCAATAGTACAACAGAGCCCCATCTGGGAATCAAACCTGAAACCTACTGGTAACTTCTGAACACTACTCCAGACTAATTAGGTAAACTTGTATTAGTACAGAAGATTGAGGACTTTGAGTGGTGTGGGAAAGCTTTGATACCACAGGCGATACAGGGAGGGGGGCTATTCTCCCTCCTCTATGTCCCACCCAGACAAACCCTACACAAAAAGCACAAACCATGTAGTCGTCAGCGGTCTGGGTTCTGTGAAGACGACATGCTGTCAGAAACAGTGGCATATTTCTGCCAGCTCTTAAGCAGATACCAGCCCCAGGAAGCTCTGCTTTCATTTTACGTGAAGCAGAACTATGACGGCCCCACATCCGTTTGCTCTCGCACAAGAAATCGCTTGCCTTTTTTGTTTACAGCCGAAAATGAAAAATGACAAATGACTCATCCATGGTATTTATCTCTCTCTGAATCCCGGAGTGTGTGTGCGTGTGTGTGTGTGTGTGTGTGTGTGTGTGTGTGTGTGTGTGTGTGTGTGTGTGTGTGTGTGTGTGTGTGTGTGTTTGCTCGAGTCTGAGAGGCGCTGATGTTTTTGATAAGGAAGAACTGGAGAAAAACTTTCCTTCACGCTTCAGGTTTTACAGTTCTTTTTTTCACTTGCTTTGATACATTTTTCAGAAGACAAACTGCAGTATTATTAACACCAAATCCAAAACTGACATGTAAAAATGAACACATTTTGACACACTGTCTCACCTAGTCATACAAAAAGCAAGTCTTAATCATCTCCTCAATTCTTAAAAAATCCATTCTCTGCCATAACGCCCTGTTTCAACTGCTAATTGATATTTTGGCAAACTGCTTAATTATGACATCGTACTTAATTATTGCATCATGCAGTAACAGGTAGTGCTCATTTTCCAAGCGGTAATGCAGAGCCACATAGGTGAAAATTACTATGCCACTCAACATAAGAAAGCTGTGCAGCATCCTCGTTTAGTAATAATATGGAGCAGGGCACAGAGCTTGCTGGTTGTGGTCGTAGTCATGTGAGTGGTTGTGGTCAGCACAAACACAAGACAAACCATGGTCTTAGACAAAATGAGGGCAACGATAATGGCCCATGTCATGCAGAAAACGGGGACTTGTCTCTGTCAGCAACTTGACAGCTTGTGCAAGCCAGTTTGGAGAGGTGCACAATCAATGACATCATAACTTAAAAGGCTGTGGGAAAACAGGTTTGTAACAACAGGGAGCAGGCACTGATGGTGGTTGTGGTCAACAAGGAAGATGAGTAATAGTTGACCCGTACTGTGGTTATACTTACTGTGTGCACTTTTGTACGTCGCTTTGGATAAAAGCGTCTGCTAAATAAATAAATGTAAATGTAAATGTAAATGTTATAAACTGACTCTTTGTGTTGATAAACTGGCTCTCTGATTTTCAGAAGGTGGTCAGCTTGTATAAGCAATTTTAGCTTTTAAAGAGTGCACTCTCAATCATCAGAGTATTCTGTACTGACAACTGATAAGTAAGGCATGTAATGTACTAGATAACTGCATGTGTTTGTGAAAAGTGTTACAATGGTATGCGAAACGCTCCTTACTGTTGTGATACTATGAAACCTTTTGCATATACTCTGCTTTATTCTGTGTTCAAGATAAAAGGGTAAGATGGTGGGCTTTTGAGGGAAATACTATTGCTGATATGTTCAAAGGAATTAATTCAGTAAGACATTATATCGCCATGAAGCAAATCTATTAAGCCCCATTTCAGAGAAATTAGGAAATAGTAGAGGCGAAAGCAATGTGTTCAAGAAGTGCAAAGGAGAAATACAACTGGTCTTTGGCTTTGCAAAATATTTCATTAGTATTGCCTTGCTGAACAAGAATATTGGTATAGAACATCTTCTGTAAATGCTCTTCAGCCTTTTCAACTAGAAGATATTTTGCTATTATGATATTATCTTGAATTTGATTATTTTTATTTTGTTACAATATTAATCAAAGTTGCAGCTATGTTTAGCTTGATTATATTAGCTTTCACAAGATGTACTTATCAAATCTGACTCAGACATTTGGTTTGGTTTGACTCATAAAGGTTTTTTATGAGAGGTTTGCTACTAGAATGGAGAGTTTGGGTTGTTGTGTTAAGAGTTTTCCACTTTGTCATAATCTTTTGAAAATGTATCAAAGCAATTGAGACAAAATGTATTTCACTTGACATTTTTGAAAAAAAAAGACAGTGAGGTATTTCCAAAGACAGAAAACACTGGGTGTAGTGCAGATTGAGAAAATAAACATCTTTTTCATTTAAATACTGTGTTTTATAAAGCCAGCATAATTAATGTACAGTGCACCAACTTGAATTTGACTGCAAGTTCTGGAACACGCTGTGCATAAGTAAACAGCAGCCATTCCAGGCACTGTGCTTGAGCTTCCAATCTCATCACAAATTCAGATTCTAAACCAAAAACTTTGCCTGTGACTAATCATTTGTGATGTAATCATGATGCAATGGATTCTTACCTGAGGAGTATAGAAATCGGCAAGCAACGTGCCAGCCAACATACATCAAAGCCAGCTAGGTAATTGTCTAGCAGGGTGGAAGGTGCATGGTGGTGTGGAAGGCACCTCTGACCAATATTGAAGGTGATTTTTTTTTCCATTTTGGTGACTTACTGAGAAAGCTAGTGTTTTTCTATGGTTCTGAAAACTCGACCTCCTTTTCTGCTGAAATTTACCTTTCCTTGCTGGTTGGATTTTGTTTTTGCTTTGGGTCATATAGTAAGATGTGCTTGGAGTGGGTGATTCCTTGGGCTGTACTGATGAACAGCTGGTGTGTAGGTGCAGCATACAGAGAAAGCCGTTGATTTTGCCCGTAACGTTAGAAGAATGACGATGTCAGAGACACCGAACCCTCGCTGTCTGATCAGAGAAATTTGCACTGACATGCATCACAGCATTCTATTGTTTGAAGTTCTAAGATAGAAAGCTTTAACACGCACTGCATTTCAGCCTCTGAAGTGCTACAAGCCAAAGTCATCGAATCGTACTCGTATTATTCACTGCACTGAAATGACAGGCATGTCTTACAGAGACTGACTTAGTCATTTTTTATCAGGCACCACAAAAGGCAAATAAACCAGGCCTGTACTGAAGGAACAAAATTTGTTAGGTATTTTATAGGTCATGTGAAGAACAAAAGTTATGTTGAGCTAGTCCTTCATGAAGGTTAAAATATTAAGAAACAAAAATGGAGGATTAATTGATTGAAGGACTAAGAAACCTTGAATATTCAAAGAAATAAAATATTATACTGATTGTAGAAGTGTAATTGAATTGAATTGAATTGAATTGAATTAATTATGATTATTACATTTAATAAATTACAATGAGCAAATGGCTGCATTAGGTTTCAGGGACAAATCCGAGTCGTCTATGCAAAGAGCCAAAACTAATTAATAAAAAAAGCCCTATTCCTTTTCACTCTTACAGGTGGAGCTGTTATAAAGGATACATTTCGGCTCAGCTATGTGTGGAGCTCTGCCTCTGGTTGTGTGTGGGGTTTCCTGTTGTGGGGAGCGGATCTTTCCTCTGATAGACCTGCTGAAGGGGGTGGTATGGATGTGCGAGGAGCCCTGGGGAGGGCAGGGCTCTGGGGATCCGAGGCGCACGATTCTGCCTCTGCTTTCATCTTCTGTTTCTGGGGGAACCCAGAGAGGCAGAACTGCACTTACCAATTTCATCTGAAGAGCCTGTCATCTCAAGGGGAGATCTGTGTGCGTGTGTGTGTGTGTTTGTGTGTGGGCGCGGCTCATGTGCAAAGCGTATGGGGGTGTCTGTGTGTGCGCGTGTGTGTGGGCGCGGCTCATGTGCAAAGCGTATGGGGTTGTCTGTCTGTCTGTCTGTGTGTGTGTGTGTGTGTGTGTGCGTGCGTGTGTGCATTACGTCTGTGCAAATGTGTGTGTGCGTGTCTACATGCATGTTTGTGTATGTCCACGTGCACGTGTGTGAGTGTGCATGTACACGTGTGTGTGAGCATGTCTGTGCATATCTCTGTGTATGCAACTACATGTGTGCTTGGGTGCGTACGTGTGCGCAAAAGTGTACATGTGCATATGGTTGTCCCATCTGTTTGTCTGCTTCGTTTTCAGGTTTCCACCTGTCTGTTTTGACCTGGAAACGACAGTCGAAGTTGAGGTCCAGGGGAACAATGATGTCACAGCCAGCTTGGGGCTGGGGGGGGGTTTAGTGACAGGCAGACAAGCAGCTGAGAAGATGTCGATAGTGATTCTTGTTTAGACTTAGAAAAAACACAGGTGGTGGACAGAAACAGTCAGAGCCCTCTTTAGTGCGCTGATAAGGCAAGGATAAGATGGAGGAGAATGAATGGTACCTCGGTCATCATTCAGATGGAGTGTTTAACTGAGATATTTCCTTAATGTAATTAAAGATCTCATGGCAATTATTGCATGGTGTATGTGTGTGTGTTCGGGGGAGGGGGTGTTTCTCACTCTGGCTCAGACAATCTGGCTGTGTTTTATGCCTTTCCCCCTCGTTAAAAACAATCAAACACGTGTGTAAATGCTTGTGCGCCTGTCCGCTTCTGAATGTCGACTCAGAGAAAAAAAAAACGCTCATTGAAGCAAATGTAAATATTCTTACTTACATATCGTAACAAGACTAAGCCCTGTCCACAGTCACGCAGGATTGGCCTTATACACTGTGTCTCCGCAATCAAATCGAGCAAAGCTAAGCCTGCATCTTAAAGAAGACGGCTGGTGAAACAAACATTGCGGGGAAATCGATGCGTTACTTCTAGTGGATGTAATTTTATGATTGATTTACTTTGTTGTGTACAGTACACAGCATGTATGTGATTATCGGCTGTACCTGTTTTCTAAGCCAATTCTCCTTTCACCTGTGCCCTTCATGAATGAGGTTTGATTGGGCTGTTAACTGAATGCTGATGTGTGTTTGACTTTATTTGACAGGTATCTGCTCTTAGTTCCCTGTGAAAGGGCTGTGCGGCTGGGGAGGTAATTCACGAGAAACAAGAAAGATAAAAAGTCGAGCTATTTCTTCATGAACGCATCATGTCTTTTAACACATTAGTCAAACAAATTTGCGTTCAGTTCAAGTGAATAAGATTAAGAAGATGTACCCATTTAACGGTGTTAAATGCTGATCAGTATTCATTAAAGAGCTCAATCCAGTCTAGGTCATTAAGCCCAGCTGGTATGAAAAAAAAAACCACAGTACACACAGTGTTTCCCCAGAACCAGAGTAGAGCATTTGTGTACAGTACGCTGTGTGGGGTATCATCTCCTCTTTCATCAGGTGCAGTATGCTGAATGCGTTCTGATAAGCCATGCAGATTTGATTTGATTTGGTGTATTTACTGTCACAGAGAGAGGCTCTTTTGGGAAGTCCTGCCCCGAGGAGCTCTTGACAGCGCTAATTAGCATGATGCATCCATTTCTGTTACCGTGGCGCTGTTAGTTATTGTATCTCAAAACAATTAAGGATGAATGGAGGAGGGGGTGGAGGGGGGGGCAGTATGAGGTGGGGGGGGGGGGGGGGGGGGGGGGGCGCTATCTGATGGTGTGTAGACATTGCAGTACTTCTTAATCATGTGCTCATTCCCTCCTTGGGGAGATGGTTACTGTCTGGTTGGGGAACTGGGGTACCAACCAGAACATTGCAGCCTGAAATCCCATAATGGGGTGCTGCTTGAGGCAGATGCTTAACCTTAAGTCTCCAGCATCATTAAATGGATAGTGTGTTAGGATGCCAGCTTTTAGTGGTCTTGCATAAGGGTGTCTTGGGAGAAAAAATAAATAATGTGCTGTGAAAGGTTCAAATTCTCAGTGAAAATAAATAAACGTGTGAATAAATGAGTCCATTGTTTGAGTGCACTGGGACTTTCAGAGTAGTATGCCAGCCTGGTATAGTGGAAAAGAGTGTAATAAGCCAGCCAGGTTCTACAGTGGAAATGGAGTATAATGAGCCAGCCTGGTTCTAGCTCTACAGTGGAAAAAGCATGTAACTGGCACTTGGTTGTCTTGAGGCAGTATGAGATGATAGCTATGGTATAGATTCAAAAGGACACTTTATACACAGTATATATATGTCCATACATCTTTCACCTGACCTTCATTTTTACCTGGGCAAAACATATTAGATGTAACTATTGTCACCATCATCATTATCATTATTATCATCGTTAGCTTTTTTCATGTTGCACCACCGTTTCATTGCTTTAAGTGGGGCAGGCTTCCGGTCCCATTGATAATTCAGAAAATTCAGGCACAAATCAGACCCACAACAGGATTGTAAATGCAAATGGAAGGAAAGTAGGTTGTGATAAAAAAACAACCTACTTTTCTGCGTCTCCTAGTACATATTAGGGGGTGGGCACCGTCTGTCTGCCAGCCTGGGCTTTGTCTCCTTGCGTTGTTTGGTTTCTGCCTTGACCTTGGCCTATTCCCATTGGTGGGTCTGAGGCTCTGTGGTATTTATTAAGACTGTTATTGGCTAATAAAAGACCTCCAGCTGTTTGATGTGCTCATTTTCAAAGTTGCATTTGACATTTAACACTGCAGATTTTTTTTTGATGTGCTCAAGAATGGTATGACAGTCCCGGAATGTTAAAAAGTTTCCTTTATTTGAAGTCTTTTCATAGCCAAACAGAGCTGGCTCCAACACGCTGCACGGAATCCAAATGAATTAGCGGGTGTGCATTAAAAACGCAGCGAGTTTGTTATTAGGATATTGAATTGAGAGTTACAGATCCCTCTCTGCCTGCCTGCAGTAGCACTGCCTTCATTCCCCGCGACTTGAGCGATATGCCCATGAGTTACCATGGAGCCCACGGGTTCAAAACACTGGCTAAATCCACTCTATTAGCAAAGCCATAAGTGCCTCTTTTCTAGCATGTGTATATATAATGCATGGAGAACCGCAGTTCTGAGTGCTGTCTCTACAGAGGGAGGGAAAAAAAAAGGGAGGAGATGGAAGCAGAGAGGCAGACAGAGAGAGATAGAAAGAG
Source organism: Megalops cyprinoides (assembly GCF_013368585.1). NCBI lineage: Eukaryota > Metazoa > Chordata > Actinopteri > Elopiformes > Megalopidae > Megalops > Megalops cyprinoides. The sequence continues at coordinate 20,299,112 of NC_050602.1, read as the reverse complement.
ATGTAGAAATAGTTTGCTGTATTCATCAGGTTTGATAATATGTTCCCTGAATGTGAACCTACTGCCATCAGGACAGCCTAGGACAAAAGCACTCATATTAATCCAGCATGTTAAATGTTTGTTAATTAAGATACACACCCCTGTATTGGATAAACAACAGCCAACATCGGGGCTTATGTTGAAAAAAGTAACAGTTGAACTTACCAAACAGCTGTTGACTGAAACCAGACTTGAAAGAAGGTTTTTTTTTGGGGGAATAAAGATTGTTCTTAAGATATTTCTAGATTACTATAGATGTGTATGTTTCTATGGCAGAATTTGGTAAATATGTAATTGTACTGATATAAAAGAAGAATAACTTATATTGTTTACTCCTTATATGGCTTTTTGCTTGTGGTGTGCTCTGCCTCACTTCTAAGTCGCTTTGGATAAAAGCGTCTGCCAAATGAATAAATGTAAATGTGTTATGAGCACAGCCTGCAAAGCTGTCCATTACTGGTTTTGATCCATCCCTGTCAATTTCACACCGTGGTGCCAGAAGTGGGATATCTGGTCTGATCTGGATAGGGGAGGGAGGAAAGAGAGAAAGGAGGGAGGGAGAGAGAGGGGATACTGATGTTCTGAGCAGTGAGGCATTGATCCGTCACGGTCCATCCGAGATCCAACTGCCCAGTCCGGTACCAACAATTCCAGCTTCTTTACTTCATCAGCAGACGCGCTTATATAAGCTGTCAGACAGAAGGCGTCCCTCACTCACTGCCAGCTAAAGGAAATCAATGGCTCTTGATTTCCTTTAAATTGGTTTAAGATGAGGAGAACGGTGTGATTTCTCCTGTCAATAGTGCTGGGTGCTAACTGGAGTAAGCTCCTGGGGGCTAGATGTACTCAAAAATGACCACCCCTGGGAGCGTCTCTTGCCTCAGGGCCGGTTTGCAGCAGCCCACAGAAGTTTCATAACACGAGGCTGAAGCTTGAAAATGGCAGAGGATCTGCGGCTGTCCATCTTGTTATTTTTTTATTGGACATTGATCCGATTAAGCTGCCTGTCCCTGCGCTGAAACAGCAGTACGGAGCCGCAGCCTGACAGAGCATTCCCTGTGCTTACATTAAGCGCTGAATGTAGATCATCACCTTAACCCTGATTTGAGTGGCGGTGCTGCATATTTGAGGTTGTTTCTCTTCCTCGCCAACCGCCCGAGAGCTGTAGATTTATCTGACTGAGGTGAAGGAAACGGCCCTCAGCTAAAAAAGCGAGGGCAGTCATATGGGTGATTCTGCTCTCTTTTTTATATATGCTCATCTGCCACAGAAAGCTCTAGGGATTGTTGCCTTTCAAAATCCCTTTCTGCTGTGTGCCACAGCTCTGTGGAGAATGAACTGTACTCCTACAGTACTGCACAGCAGTAACGGCAAGGGTAAAAGTAAGGTGGTTCACCATACCGTTATGAGAAATGTTGCCAGCATGCCATATCGAAAGGACACGTTTCACAGAATGAACGCTACCTGTTCTGCAGATCGAGAATTCTCCTGATTCAGCGCTGCAAAATCAACCCTTAAGGAAAATGCTAGACAGGGGATGGAGGGAAAGCAGGAACTGAATATCTGGTCATAATAGAATGTCTGCGGTTGTGATCTGTCCTTTGCGTTCCCGCTGGGTTTAGAATCTTGAGCTTACACTTGAATGAGTATTGTCATGGTAACAGCGACAGCGCCTTTTGGATGCCTGGAATTGGATGAGCAGATTTGTTATAGTAAATTGATATTTCTGGTACTGCTGATGCATGGTGGCTGTTGAGATCCTGAGGTTACGCATAAGGGGTGGAGGGGTTGTCATAACACCGTACTGGTAAGAATTTGAATCTGTTTTCGCCACTGAACATCAGTCATGCTTACCTATTACCTATGCCTTTATGAAGTCCACCTACAGCATGCATGCCTCCTTCAAAGTATGGCAGAACTAGAGTTACATTTTCCGTTGAAATTTACAGCACATGATGACTGTTATGGGGTGATGTGTAGAGCAGCAGAGATAGTTAGTGATATATAGAATGGCAGAGGGTGTTAGTGTTATATACAACTGTAGAGCAAACAGTGACTTTGTTCATTTTGCACCATCTGTTATCGATTCCTCAATTTTCCAGAGCACGGTCCTATAAACACACAAGTTTATTAATAGCAATTTTTTTTCAGATTTTGTTAATTTTCTTTTAGCCGCCTGTTAGTGTTCACTAATTTCTTGGTTCTGTTTACTTCCTGCCCTCGACAATAGTTCTAAAATTTCCTACCCTCCCACTAACTCTACCTATTTAGTCTAGTTTTTAAATTCAGATCCAGAATCAAATGAGCACTTCCAACTGTTTTGCTGTGAGCAGCAGAAAAGGCCTGTATCATTCTGTCAACCCTCAATGGGGCAAGTGCTAATTCTGTGTTCACAAAGGGGATATATGTGTGTGCCAGCCCGGGAAAACCTTTCATACAGTGAAAATTTGTGTTTTGTTTTTGTCTTTATTTTTGCGGTGTTTAGTGTCCCAAGTTAGGAGCTCTGTCTGAACAGACCAGTAGGGCTTGATCATCACTGTAGCTTTCACTGTAAATAAAGTAGCTGTACGGCTAAACTGGTCACTATCCCTCAACAGTGGGACATGCAATAAAACTAACTACTAACCTGCTCTTCTAACACAGCTAATTAAAGAGGGAACTGCAAGCAACATTTTTCAGAGATATTATGGCCTTAGGAAGACATAATTATTGTCAGCTGTACCCAAAGTATCATGGTCATATTAACAATCATTGCTAACCCTTGACAACCAGTTAACAAATGCATATTATTACGTATGCATTAAAAATGTGATATTTTACATTTTGTGTTCTTCCATATATTTGATTAACATATGCAGATGGAGTCTTGTTCAATCTGTGCAGTGGAATCCTTTAGTCTAAGCAACTTCCTGAAGGTCACCCAATATTGAGTCAGGAAAACCATTGGAGGACTCAAATCCCTTTTAAGTCAAACCCTTTTAACACGCACCATCAAAAAATTTAAATGAAACTCTTTTTTGTTTAAAAAAGGAGAGAGGGGGAGAGAGAGCCGCACAGTATCTCTTGCAAGGTGCAAGTTTAACCTACACAACACTTAACATGCCACTTTCCAACTGAAGCCTGGCGGCTAGGCCAGCTTTGATGTGGAAATTAGTGTCTTTTTTTATTCTTTGACAGCGGGAGTTGGGTGTTTACATAACACAGAGCAGTGGGACCCCAGGAGAGACAGCGAGTATGAGCTGCCAGGAGAGGCCTAACAGATCTCTCTGTCTGATCCTCACTTAGCCTGGGGCACGGAGAGGCAGGGGGAGAGCCGGATCCACAAACACATCACACACCTGGGGCTCCTCTCAAGGAATGAGAGAAAGAGAGGGAGAGAGAGAGGGAGAGGAAGAGATGTAAAGAGAGAGAGGGAGAGAGGGAAGGTAAGTGAAGGAAGAAGAGAGAGGGAGAGGGGGAGAGATGAAAGGAGGTGGGGGGAGAGGTGTGGAATGAGAGAGGAAGGGTACGAGGGAGCTCTCTGGAGAGGATGGTGATGTGTGTCTCTGCGCATGAACACTCACACTGACATATGTGCACACTCACACTGACATATGTGCACACTCACAGAGACAGGGATACCCTCACAGAAACATGTCTGTACATGCGCACAGACACTTTCACAGATGTCACACAGATGTCTGCTCTCACGGCAGCATGTGTACACTGAAATAGACATAAATAAACTTCCATATGACATACTCGCACTGAGACGTGTTGACTCACTTATGTGCACATTCACACATACATATGTGAACAATCACTAAAACACACGTATGTATGAAACATTAGGGTGACCATACATCCTCTTTTTCCTGGACATGTCCTCTTTTTGGGACCTAAAAAAATGCGTCCCAAAAAGAGGACATGTCCGGGAAAAAGAGGACGTATGGTCACCCTATGAAACATATATGAATATGAAACATACACACACACTGCCAGAGATGTGTGCATTCACACAGGCACACAGAGACATATTCCTCTGACAAGTTATAGACATTATGTCAGTCCAGACAGGATTGAGATGGAACTGCTGACAGGAACAAGGGCATTATCCAGGGAATAAATATCATGGTCTGTGCAAGATTAGAGGAGATTATGTTAGATTAGATACATCCAGGGTTCTTAATGATGAAATTCTTCCCACACCTCAAAAAGAATAATCCAATAAAATTCAGAGGCACTGTTAAGGTCTGTACTAGTGGTAAAACATTAGTGCAGGAGCCATTCACTCAGTGTTTCAGTCTCAGATAGTGAGTCAAGAGAGTGAGTCAGTCAGTGAGTCAGAATCAATGAGTCAGTCAGTCAGTGAGGGACACTTGTTCCTAGAGCTGTTTCTTTCTGTAATCATGACACAGACGCAGTGGAGCTATCAAGACAAGATCACATAGCTGACTTAAAGAAAGAAAAAAATACAGAGGGCATCACATAGTGTGAACGTACAACACTATGTATTAACTCACTGGGATATTGTGTACTTCTGGAAATAGCCTGAAGACTGATGGTTGATGGTTGATAGGTTGTTTGGAGATAGTTTTATTGCCTACAGTAAAACTTCTGCTGTTGAACTTTTCGTTGGTGTGGAGAACAGTATCTAGCCCTGAGGGTGATATTTCACAATGCTAATGCAGCAGATGATGGATACTGCTTAGCACTTCTAATTTTCAAACCCTCTGCAACATAAACAATTTTTTGTAGGTCTTCTGGTGTAGACTGCGCTGTCATTAAAATGATGTATGTATCACGAGATGCAGACTTTTCATGGCCTCTCTGTGTTAATGGAGAAACAGAGAGAAACTGTATTATGGGAGGGAGAAAAATATAAGAAAAAAAGCCTGGTGTAGCCTCTTAAATATTTAACCCAAACTAATTGGAGAGCACTTCCCTTTTCAGAATTCTTCGACCTCTAAAAAAAGCAGGATCAGATCAAAGGCTCACTTCCCCTCGAGACTGATGAGAGGGAGAGGGAGAGGGAGGACTGGAGAGAAAGAGGGAAGAGGGGGTGGAAAGAGGCAGGAGAGGGGGCAGAGCGAGAGAGACATCAGAAAGAGGGATGTGGAGAAACAGATGAAGGGGAGAGAAGGAGAGGGAAAGGGAAAGAGAGAGGTACAGGGGAGACGAAGGAAAGCTGAGATATAAAGAGATGGATGGGAAAGGGAAAGAGGGGAGAGAGAGTGAAAGAGATAGAGGGAGAGCCATTAATCATGATCACATTCACCCTCATTGTTGGATTCGTGAACACGCTGAATGAGTGGTGATTGGTGTGCATAATCTGTAGTAGGTAATGTAAATGGTGAGAGAAGTCAGAAGCACAGAGAGAGGGGAAGGAGCACTACCGCAGCATGGGAATGAGGCATGGTGAGAAAGAGCTGGATATTGAGGATTGTGATGGAAGAGAGGTGTTAGGGTTTGGAGATGAGGGGCTTGGGGGTGGATTTTAAGGGATTAGGGTGGAAGTGAGGGGTTAGGGATGGATGGTGAGGGGTTGGGGTGGGGGATGAGGGGGTTTGGGATGGAAGGTGAAGGGTTAAGATGGAGGTGAGGAGTTAGGGGTGGGAGGTGAGGGGTTAGTGTGGAAGTGAGGTGTTGGGGTGGAGGTTAGGGGTGAGAGATGAGAGACTGGGGGTGAAGGGAAGGGGTTAGGGCTTGATGGTGAGGGGTTATGGGTGGAGGATGAGGGGTTAGGGGTGGATGGTGAGGGACTGGGGGTGGAGGTGAGAGGTTAAGGGGTGGGAAGTGAGGGGTGAAGTGTACAGCCCAAGGGTAAGAGGGCTTTGGCCATGGTGAAAGACATGAAGGTAGAGTCAGGAACAGAAGCTGAAATAGAGGAAGCTCTTAGTGAGATCAAACTGTTTGCTGCAGGCTGCATAGTGGGAGTCCAGGTCATGAAGAACGCAGCTTACATCTCCTCCTGTGTTCTCATAAGGGGCTTCTGCCTTCCTCACCGATGGCAGAATGCCCCCCACCCTCCACAGACACACAGACACACACACATACACATACATACACACACACACACACACACCTGTCAGTTGAAGAATGAACACTGAGCTTTTCTCTAGGCTCCCATAAGCCTTTGATCCCAGCTTCTTCAGGAGGCTGAATGAATCTGACCAATAAACAGCACATATACAGTTCTCCTCATCTTCTCTTGCTCTCCCTCTTCTCATTCGCTCTCTCTCTTGCTCTGTCAGCTCTCATTTCAGCTCAGTTCAATTTGCTTTATTGATATGGTAAACATATTCATGATGCCAAAGCATGAACACTGCAAACAAAGGAGACAAAAAGGCTACAGTTACTCCATAATACAACAATCAAATATGATATGCATAATCATAATATCAACACAATCCAAGCGTACAATTAATATGCATAATCTAATGTAATATATTGCAATGCATATAATCTCTCACATCCCTAAGGGCCTAGTTTAATTGCCTGGATCTCCTTTTTTTCATTCATAAATTCCAAACGTGCACTCCAGATATGGGCCCTGGTTTGTGTGGAAGATGCTGTATTCACTCTGAAAGCTTGCGGTTCCTTTCTTGGTGCCGCTCCAATTCATTTACTCTTAGCAGGTCTGTGATTGGGTCATATCACTCCTAGTGTGAAAAGCTTGTTTCCAGGTTCGAGAGTCTCTATCTGTTCCCTCATTCTCCTTGGGCCTCTTGCAGATTTCGGGGGCCTTTTGTCCTGTCCGCTGTGCGTGTGATCGCCTTGTTCTGCTGGGTGCCTGCAAAGATGGATGAAAGAGTGTGAAAGTTTACCCGGGAGCATTAGAGTAAAACGGTCTGCAAATGCTGTCGGTGGTTTGCTTAATGGGACGTGGCAGTCTGACGGAGCAGGTGGGCTGGACCACAGGGTTCTGTCCTGTCTCGGTGCAGTCTCCAGCGGCCGCCTGTGCTTGCTGTAGCCAGTATTTATCCACACATCTGATCTCTGGCACCAAATGTGACACTCTTCCACACCCTCCAGGGTCCGTTGCCTCTGACGTGCTGCAGGGAGTGGTGTCAAGAAGTCCCACAAAGACCCCAACACTCACCACGCTGTGCAGCTGTAGTTTGTTAAAAGATATTTTCCCCCGGTTTCATGAGAGAAATATGTAGTGGGATTCTAGTATTCAGGAGATTCTCCTGGAGGCAGTGTGCTGTTTTCAGGTGCTGAGGCTCCACAGCCAAACCGCAGCGCTAATTACACCCAGACACTGCTGAGAGAGGAAAGGGGAGTGCAATCCATTTTGTAAAAGAGAAAAGAAATCATCAAAAGAAATTCTGCTCTACTTACACGTGCGTGTTTTTAGAAGTGTAACATATTCAGATGGGATATGTGAATATCGGTTAAATGTTTCCTGCGTCAATTTGATTGATTGATCTTTGAATGTCAAGCCTATTAGAATTAAAAAAAAAAAAAAACCAGAAAAGAACCATTAGGCTGGGGTTTTTAAAACACCTTCATGCCACTTGAGGCTGGACCATCCTGGCCTTTCAGCTGTTGTCTAGGTGTTCACAGCCAACAGTTGCCCCATGCACTCCTTCATTGCTAGACTACAATTTGGTAGCGTCTTTGACATCATAATGCTCTATCCTTGTGATAGTTTCCCCTTGACAATTCCACTGCATCAGGATCACCAGGTCAATAGCTCTGAGCATAGACTGTGGGGCTGCCTGCCTGCGTAATCATAGCAGCAGACCAGACGACTGCACAGGAAAGAGCTAACCAATGTTCATCAGAGCAAAAGAAGGAGCAGCTGTCCACTCAGGTGGACTCACCAGCGATGGAGACAGGTCCTCTTTAGCAAAAAGTCAGGGTTTTGTGTAGACCACCCTAACAGACGTGAGTGATGTGCTACATGCATGTGCAGAATGATACACCAATGGTGGATCCACTAATGTTTGTATATAACAGGCCTTTTGGTGGGGAGTTTCAGGTGTGACTGTTTTGGACAGCAGTGCCTTGTTGCTACAGAGCTCCGTTTGTGGTGACTGGTGGCTGCCTGACCGCACAGCACTGAATCGATATAGTTCCGAAAACCTTTTTTTGTTGTCCTTCCTGCTGGTTCGTCCTGATGTGACCGCGTTCCGGAAGCATGACACACATCCTCATGCTGCTCGGGTCACAGCGGGTCTCCTGCAAGATGAGAAAGCGACGGCCGTGCCAGGGATGCCCTCCTCGCCAGGCTTGGGCTCATTGAACGCCCAGTCGAGGAGCTGAGTTGGCGAGGGGTCACTCAGGGCTCGGAGACCCAGAAAAGAGACACACATTTGCCCGGACTGTATGAGAGAAATGCAACAGAATGGCACCAGGCAGCACCTGCAACGTGCTGCAAAGCAGATGGCTCAGCTTGTTTCACTTCCAGTGGTCACCGTACAATCTGATGTCCTGTGAGTGTCATATTGGACCCCGCTGCTGATCAACCCGGTCGACAGCAAATGCTGATCGGCATAATGAAGTTACCTTCATCACACCTGTTTAAACAAACGTCAGCACACCTGCTACATGTAAGATTTTGTAGTTTTCCTGGTAGTACTCATCAGCAGAGACCGTACATACAGTATTTATGCCAGTGATATTAATTAGCGAGCAGTGAGCTTCTACAGAGAATATCATACATTCTCACCATGGAACTTATTTCGCTAACATTTTTACTCATGATAATAACATTTGACAAAATTAGAGCAAAAAAGAGCAATCTGGGAGCGTTTCAATCATGTTTAATTCATGCTTGTTTTTAAAGAGTAAAGATTAAGAACCTACAGGAATCTGGGAAGGAGAAAGAGAATAACAGAGCAGGATCCACACATTCCCTGGAGGGCCTTTTTCTGTGATGTTTATATCCTGTGCTGTTGGTGTTTTACCCCATAATTAACAGATCTGTGAATTCTACAGCACAGCTCGAAGAGATGACAAATTGGGACTGTATTAAAACTATATTTACTGTGGTGGAGAGTGGTCTCCGTCTCTGTCCGTTGGTGTGTGTTCTAGGATTAGTTTGAGTGTGGGTGTTGATATCTTCCTAGTGTGACCCTGCATTTCTTTATCCTGTATTTTTTCTGTACAGTCTGGTGTACCATTTGTGTAATGTTTTAAGCGCAAGGAATCTTCAACTTTGCAAAACAGGAGTGTGTTCAAATGTAGCACAATGTAGCACCGTGGTAAGGAGCAGGGCTCGTAACCAAATGGTTGCTGGTTTGATTCCCCGCTGGGGCACTGCTGCTGTACCCTTGGGCAAGGTACTTAACCCAGAACTGCCTTAGTAAATATCCAGCTGTATAAATGGATAAAACTGTAACCTATGTAAGTCACCCTGGATAAAAGTGTCCGCTAAGTGTCAATAATGTAATGTAACGTAAATCCATGTTTTGGGGGGGTGGGGTGGAAGCAGGGGGAGTGATTAGGTGAGTGATTGAGTGATGAGTGATTCTGTGAGAGATATTTGGTGATATTTGGAGAGAGCTTCAGTGACTGATTCAATGAGATTCAGTGACTGATTCACAGCCAGTAATCCAGTAATAGCTTCTTGCCGCTGTTGTTGCCGTAATGAAGCTGATCTATCACAAATTCATTTATTTGAAATCAAGCATGCCTTATCAAATGCTAAGTCTGAAACGCTTCTACACCCTGTTAGTCAAGTGTTTTAATGCTGGAGGTAGAAAAGAATTTTGCATTTTAGCAAAGGTTAATGCTCGTAATAGGCCTGCAGTGAAGTGCTTTTTGTAACTGTATTTTATACAGTACTAACACAGTCTTTATTCAGCAGTCAGCTCAGAACCAGTGCATATTACAGCAATATTTCATCACTGTCCTATCCACTCACATTGGCTTTGGCTCCACTCTACTTGGTAGGACCTTTATTTGTCTGTATTTTGCATCAGTGAGTAATTCACAGGTCTTAAAGGTCCTTAAGAGATAATACTCATGAGTGTTCATGAAATATTCAGTTTCTGACCAAAACAGAGAGGAAGAACTGTGAAGAATTAAATGAGAGGCGGTACATGAGAGAAAACAAGTGAGAGGAATGTTTTTATATTAGGGTCGTGATTCTTCATTTTATGGACCATGACAAGGCTGTCCTGGATGCTCTGTTGATTGCGGCAGTCATGTTGTTTTTTGTTAAGTCCTTGACTATGAGTCTTGATTGCACCGCATCCACAGATGGAAGATTATAAGGGAAGTATGTCAATCTTTTGAGTGTTTGGGTTATGTATATGTGTACACATCTATTTGTGTGTGTGTGTGTGTGTATCTACATGTACTGTTTCATGTATGCGTTCATGTGTGCATGTTTTTTTTTACATGAATGTGAATGAACATTTTGCTGTTCCGTCTTTTGTGAAGGAGACGGGTCGTGTTTCTCTGATTGGTTCTCGCCTCTTGGGATTCTGCTCCAATCACTAAGTGTGACTGATAGGTGGAGGAATCGCAGGGGAGAGACAAGGAGACAACAGGAGGTGAATGACAAGCAATAGAAAGAGAGGTCAAGAGAGAAACAAAGCTACTTTTGATTTTAAAAACATATAATTTAACAGCTGCCAAAAAAAAGAACTGGGAAAAGGACTAAAGGATTGTTATTTACAGCTGTTATCAACAGCTCCTTGTCTGTCTCAATATGATTTATGTGTCTTAGAGAGACTCAGTTTAGATTTCCAAATGAAAATGTCATGCGTGCACAAATACTTTTGCTCTTCATCATACTTTACATCAAAAATTCTAAAATTCAGGATATTTTCACATTCATGAAAAATAAAAGAAAGTTATGGTAAGATGAAGGACAAACATCCAAAGTAGGAGCATCTCAGCCCACTACAGAGGCAAAGTGAGTAACCACCAGACACTGACTAATAATGAATATCTGATAAGGCTTGCATATATATGTTATTATTAAAACTCAGCATAAAATGTTGACTTTTGTAACTGTTTAACCTTTTACTTCTACAATGTGTTAATATGTGTATGTAATTGTTGCTTTATCCATCATTAGTTCCTCTTTTTTGTCTTCCAATGTGTATCATGCTTTAGCATTATTTACAGAACGCGATATGCCATTAAAACAAATCAAACTGTAGTGAGAGAGACACAGAAACAAACCTTTCTAGGCACAGAGGACAGGCTATGTGGTCACAACCAGCACAGGAGACAGGCAGACTCCCTTCTACACCGTCAAAATGCTGCCCAACAAGGGAGGTGTTCTTTGATATGTTACATTCCCTTCCCTCAGTTCAGACAGATGACTGACAAAGACAAGATGCATGTCATGCTGGAGGATAGAAACACAGTGTCCCACAGCTGAGGACTCAAAAATAATTCAACACGGTTTACTTTTTCTAGAGAATGTTAATATTGGGAATAAAGCAAACGACATTGAAAATAAAACCCTCATAAATACCACCTAAAAAACAAACTAGCAGAGTCACACTGAACAGCTCCTTACACACTCTTACTTGTTCCCATTATTGCATGCATTGCCCTCAGAAAAATAACAAGTGAGATAGAGAGGACTCCATCATATATTCAAAACAAGCTCCTCTTGAAATACAGAACATACTCTCTTGATAATGCACCATAATCTCTTAAAGCAGTTCAAAGAGCATCCCAACATGTAAAACTGGATATTAGAAAACAGAAACAAGGTTTTTTCCCCCGGGTCACCGCATAAACCACCCACATTTTGCAGTCTCTATTCCCTGGTTGATCATATTGCCATCTTTCCTCGTCCCAAACAAAAAATTCACATACTTTTTTTGCAACGGGGGTACCTCACATTGACATTGGCCAACCTTTTGCAAAAGGCAGATCTGAAAGTTTGAAATATCTTAAAAAAAGGAGCACTTTTTGAAGCCATAGGACAAAGGCTTACTTGTTTCTTCCTCTCTCAATTTTGGGAATGGGTGGTAGGGTCTAATATAAATGACCCAATGCTCCTGTCCAACCAATCGGATTCTCTGTATCAATCTATCTATTTGTTCATTATTTATTTATTTATTTATTTATTTATTTATTCATTCATTCATTTGACACCATGCTGGATATTACACGAAAAGTTCCTAAAGAACAACTGGTTAAGGTAAGCTAAATTAAACATACTGTGGTGCGTGGGCGTTTTCTGGGGGGGGGGGGGTGCTGGGGGTTTGAACCAGCCTCTGAGCTGGATCGTTCTGCAAAGCACATGAGATGATTGCACAGCTGGAGATCTGTCGGGGCGCGGAGCAGGTGTTATGGAGCGAGCAGATGTGTTGGCAAAGCGTAAGAAAAGTGATGCTCTGCTGACTTTGAGTCAAGGCGTGAACTGAAATATGTGCAGGAAGAAAAGCGGGGGGAGAAAAATAGGTGCTGCACTCGCTTTAAGAGGAACGTATGATTATTTATTTAGCGGAAAACATTGATATTGCGCCAAAACTTAAAAGCATTTTGAAAGCGTCGACGATTAATACGCTGCGGAAATTTAGACAAACAAACCGAGGGGAAAAAGGGCTATGGAAAATTACCAGGCTGCTCCCCTCCCCTACAGCCGTGCCATTGGCCAGAAGTGCGACTGGTGCATGCTGGGTTTGTGTTGTTTGTAAAGAGGTTTCAGCTTTCTGTTATTCAGACTGAAGGCCCCCCCCCACCCCCCAGCCGCAATCATAGCACAGATAGGAAAGAACAAAATTGGAATTCGCCCCTTCCTATCATCTCTCGGGGTCCAGTGTTTGGCCGCTAATGCACAGAAATGAGCCGTTCCAGTTTGCCGGCCGCATAATAGAAGAGGCCCTAATGGAATGAAAGGTTCCCCCTCTAAAAGCAGATAATCTTAGGCACCGGGGTCTGGTGGGATCTGTCGTACAGGCTTTCCCTCTCTCTATCCGCTCGCAGCGGCTGTGTGTGGCAGAGGAGAGGAGCTGGTGGAGGGACAGTGGGGTTGTCATGGAGCTGATGGGTTTAAACGTGAGGAAGATTGGGGAGGAGTTCTTTTGTGGTCTTTCGCCCACCCCCAAAAGAGCAACTCCCTTGATGGTAAATGTGCTGGTGTGTTTACAGCCCAGCTCAGCCCCTGTTTAGCTTATGACCTGTTATTGCCTTATTATGCCTTATTATATGTTATTACTTCTGTTTTGTTTTTTTTCTGTGATGTCAGTTTTTCTGCAGTGCTCTCTACAATAATCTGTGAATTTTTCTGTGCAGAAAAATCAGTCAATCAACTAAGCAATCAAATTAGCGCTCTTAACATTGAAATTGTCACAGAATCCATTACACATAAACAAAGACAGTTGGAATTGATATAACATATAGGGGATTGAAAATGAAAAGCAATTCCACAATGACAATAGAGAACACATCACCTACAATGATAATGTAAAGAATGTTCAAGCTATGCCCTTTTGTGAAAAAAAGAGGCGGAGTGGTCTAACACCTTTCAATAGCACAGGAATATGGTAAGGTCCCGAATATGATATAAACATACAAGATATAGCAGGTAAGCTGTTATTTAATCCTGTGAGCTCTTAAATCATGATGCAGTTTCCACAGATGGTGGTCGTGGTATAATTCATTTAAACAATGAATTATATTACAATATTGTCATTTAGCAGATGCTCTTATCCAGAGCGACTTACATACAGTAGGTTACAATTTTATTCATTAATACACCTGGATATTTATTGAGGCAATTGTGGGTTAAGTATGTTGCCCAAGGGTACAACAGCAGTGCCCTGCTGAACCTGCAACCTTTTGGTTAAGAGCCCTGCTTCTTACCACTATACCACACTGCTGTCCCAAGCCTTAAGGCACCTGGTATTCCCAGGCAGTCTCCCGTCTAAATACTAACCACGCTTGACCCTGCATAGCTCTAAGACTGGATGAGATCAGGCGTGTTCAGGGTGGTATGGCCATAACCTTACATTTGATATTATATTCAAAGCTTCAGTGCAGTGACTGTTGGGTCTTTCTGCAGGTTCCGGCGTGGGGATTACACCGTCGGGCTGAGCATCAATGACTACCTGGACATCTACTGCCCGTACTATGAGAGCCCCCAGCCCCAGGACCGCATGGAGCGCTACATCCTCTTCATGGTCAACCACGAGGGTTACCGCACCTGCGACCCCAGGATGAGGGGCCTCAAGCGCTGGGAGTGCAACCAGCCCCGCAGCTCCAGCGGGCCCCTCAGGTTCTCCGAGAAGTTCCAGCTCTTCACCCCCTTCTCGCTGGGGTTCGAGTTCCGCCCGGGCCACGAGTACTACTACATCTGTGAGTATCTGCATGCTCTGAGTAACGCCTCCTCCTCATGCGATTCACGTGTAGGGCTCCAAGGACCTGTGATCGTACCTGGCTAGGCCTAACCCTAACCCTAATCCTAACCCTAACCCTAACCCTAACTCTAACCCTAATCCTAACCCTAAATTGATTATACCCGGTTTTCCAGCCCTCCTGTGCAGCCCGCCCAAGTGCACTTCCTGATTTGGCCAGTAGGAGTATCTTTCCAGGGCCTAGAGATTTGAAAGTGAGGCTTCACGAACCCCGGAATGGGTGGAATTCTCCTATCTGCACTATCAGCTCCTCACCGATTCAGACCAGTCATCCCTGCTGGGATGTAGGGAATGTATTTCTTGGCTCACACCAGTCAGTGACTGACAGCACACTGCAGCTCCGCCCATTATTGCGGCTCACGCAGCCTTGCGCTTCCATCATGCTTAGCTGCTCTCGTAAACGCGCCTCCCCAGCCACTGTGTTCCGGCAGTTAGCTTACGCTCTCCGTTTGTGCGCCGCGTGTGTCTGAAGGGCAGATTGATCCCCCCGCTTGCAGAGAGCAACACCGCAAGCCACATTACCCTTGGGTGTTTAATTAATCAGCTTTCTCTGTGATTACATTTGGCATTTAGTTCACTCTTCTGTAAAGGTTAGAGACATGGAGCAGGAAGCGAAAAAATCTGTTTCAAAGATTTTTACAAATCGCCGTATGTGTGCTCTGTGACATACAGTAAATGTAATAAAGATGGTTCAAACTAGGCTAGTGAAGCTGTTATTCATATTAAATATCATTTATATAATAAAAATTTCATTTATTGTTAATTTATCATTAAATTTCATTTATTGTGGTAAAAATGAAAGTATTCTAGGGTCTTTTTTCCTGAGATGTTATCAGCCAGAGACTGATCTTAATCAGAGACTTTTAATTTGTAAATATAGCTCAGTATTTCTATTTGTAGATATTTTACTATTATAATTAAGTCTTCAGACATCTCCTTATATTTTCAACATCAAAAAATATTCTGTCCACACACTCCCATCTGCCTTCACAGCATGTCCATTTGAAAGCAACAACCCCACCCCATACATTTTTTGAATAAGAAATGAAGTAAAATAAATCAGTAAACCATATGGGTAGCCAGTGCAGAGCATTTGATTCATTAGGGCAGGTCATAAAAGAGAATGGATCTGTATCTCAGAGACGCAACCCATGCCAAAGGTCTCTGCTCTCTGTAGCACTCTCTCTTGTACTGAGCATCTCTGTCTGAATTCAGGAGCAGCTTGTTCGCAGCGTCTTGCATTCTCCCTTTAAACTGCTTCAAGTGCTCTGACTCACCGCCGCCTCGGACAAAACAAACTAGAAATTCTGTTTCATAAAGCATGCATGAAATCTCCAGGAGCACGGCTTTACAACTCGAGGAAGCAGTCATAAGTAAATCCAGGGCTTTATGACTGACATACATTGCTTGGTTTGATTTTTTAATGCAATGTTCATTCTGTCACTGTACAACAGCTGCCATGAAGCACAGCAGTGGTTAGTGAATGCTTTATTAAGTAGTAATGCCATGCTCATGAAGATGTTATGTATGCTTTATGAAGGCCTTGTGAAGTTGTATTTTATATGCATTGTTATCATCAGCATATCAAGTAAGGATGAAGGGAGAGTGTATGTGTGTGTATTATATATATATATGTGTGTGTGTGTGTGCATGTGTGTGTGTGTGTGTGTGCACATACATGTGTGAATGACTTGCTCTGATTGCATGTGTGTGCATATGTGGGTGCATGCAATAGTATGTGTAGGAATATAAGTTCATGTGTGTGCATGGGTGCATGTATGTTTATGTGTGTGTGTGTGCGTGTGCACATGTATGCGTGTATGATCTGCTGTGCTTTGGTTATAGGCAGTCCCCCTATTCCTTGACGTGAAGGGCAGGCAGTGAGAACCTGTCATAGGATCATCCCTCAGCTTTATTTTAAAACCAGTTAACGGCGCCCTCATGTGGAACATGCCAAATCATGCTGAATTGCAAACTCTTGCTTTACAAGAAACTTGAGGGAAGCAATTGGTTCCCTGTGGCTTTCCTATTATATTTTTTCACTGAGAGCTGCTACAATCTATTCATCTCTCAGGTTCAATACAGCCTTGACACTCTCCTTCAGGGCTCTCTGCACATTGACTCCCTTAAATGGCTCATTGGGTGGTTCCGTGAGAACAGTAAACCCAGGGTAAATTTCTGGCTAAACGTTCCAAACACTTATAGATCGGCCTAGCAATGGCTATTGTGTGGCGCGCACCCAACTAAACGCTTTAACATTTTCAAAGCGCTTATTGACTTTTTTTTTCACCATCAGTTCCAAATGGGTATCCGCGTTAAAAGGTACCTGTGTGGCGCACCGCTGAGAGATTCCGAGAGAACGGCCCTGCGTGTCTTTTAAGGGTGCTGTGCTGCATACCTAATCGGATTTTGCTGCCCCCTTCGTCGCGGCTCCACGCCGGAGTGAGTTTACCAGGTGCTTCTGTTTTTTCGGCTAATGGGCCCAGGGGAGCTGATAAAAGGCACCCCTGCTGGGCTGTCAGAGGCCGACAGCTCGGGACAGCTTGGCAGTCCGTCAGCGGAGCCATTTCGGGCGCGCTCTCCGGTTTCTTCGCTCTCGCCGGCGCTTGAAATTGATGGCGAACACGGGTTTTACAAAAAAACGCGGACCCGCGCCGCCTGAAATGAACACAGCACATCAGCCGTAACGGCGTGAGGCCCTTCTTGCTGTTTGTTGTTTGCTGTTTTTGCGCAACCCCCCCGCGCCGGCGTTTGCGAGGAAGTGCTGACTTCGCCACTGTAGCTCCGCGGCAGTGAGTGACAGATAAAAGCCGCGGAGGTTCCGTTCCCTTCTCCAGCCGGTTGACAGGTGAAGGAGGATTGGGTTTCATCATGTAAGGGAAGCTTTCTGTCCTTTTCTCCTGACTTTGATTCGCACTTGTTGGGAAGGCCAAGATCTCTACCTTAATTTGTTGAACAGACATCCTTACCTGCAGCGAGTTATGTGTTTACACACAGGCATTGTATGCATTTATATAGAATGATTTTCACTGAAGCAATTCAGGGTAATTTCTTTGCTCAAGGATGTAATATGGGATCCCACCTGGCATGTGGAAATTTGTCTTATTGTGGAAATTTGTTTTAAGATTACACACAGATTACGTTAAATTATATACTGTAATATACCTTAACTCTCTGGTAACATATCAAATTCCCTCTGACTGAACCCTACACACAAGATGGCTGCGGTTCAGGTGACAGAGCAGATCAGCAGGGCTTGGAGACACCTGCGGGCTGGGAACGTCAGCCTGGATGGCTTCTTGAGTGGCAGCTGGTTGTAGCAAGCTGAGAGAAGGCAGGACAATGCTCCATCGCCCCCCCCCCCCGAAGCAGCAAGGCGTAGCGAACCACGTCAGGCGCAACGAGATGCACTGCCCCACCGGGGGAAAAGAAGAGGAGAGGGAGGAGAGGAAAAACACGAAGGGAAGAAAGGGAGGTTCGAAGCCAGCATTCATCTCGGGCCGTTTCCCAGCACGTCCCAGGGGGGTTTTTTCTCTTCTGTGAAACGCCCACCGTTTCCCTGATCCCAGATGCTCCCTGCATTGTGTGGCCCTTTTGTCTCTGTCAGTGGGCGGGGCTGGGAATCGGCTCCACCCACAGTTCAGTTACACTTCTTTCTATCACCCCCCCCCCCCCCCCAAAGGATTGTGGGATAGCATCAATATTATAGTTGTCACAGGGCCTCAGGTGTTGGGAACAAGGGTGGGTACTGTAGAGGGCTGGGTATGTGTAGCTATGAGGGTATTGGAGAGGGGAATGGATATGGGTTATCAGGGTTGGGGTTTATCTCAGTCCATCACCACCCTCGAGTGATGTGTGTTTCAGCTCAGGTTGTGGGTGGGTGACCCCCTTGAGCTGTGGATCCTGTAAGGCAACATTCTGCAAGAGTACATAGTCATCGAGTACAACATGGGGTCACAAATGAAGAGTTCTTGTTCTGTTTTCTTGGTTTGGGGGGCTCTATGACCTTGGGTGGAAGGGTGTGTCATTCTACTGTAGGCTGTGCTTCATGCATTTGAATTTGTGTGTGTGTGTGCCTGTGTGTGTCTGTACATTTCCATTGCACTATCCACACAAATGACTTCCCTATCAAGAGCTTGCTATAAAATCCACTTGTGAAAAGACTGTAATTCGCAAACAACCTTGATGTAACTTCTTCACTACAGTGGGACAATGCTGTGTGATATTTATGCCTCGGACAAACAAAAAACAACAAGAAAACAGAGTTAAACTTCTGATGGTTGAGGAAAGCAATCTTTGAGTGTTTGATTTTCTATGGTGAGAACAGTGTGTGGCTAATGAACACATTCTTCATCTGCTTCATGCTGTAAAGTTTTTTGCTGGAATGTGATTTTTGAGTGGTGCCATATGGCGTGTTTGTGTGTCTGGTGACTTGGTGGCTTTGACCACAGAGAGGGGGAAAATTTTGACGCTCTCTGCTTGAGCGAGAACAGCCCAGAGATTCACAGAACACCGTGCAGAGTCACAGACCAACCCACAGAGTCGGAGTCATACTGATGAATGCTGCGTCACAGTTCCGACCCTGGGTGATTTATTGACTGTTGGTTGGTGAGTCAAACGATGAGGAACATCTGAACAGTGACCCCCCCCCACCCCCCACCCCCCGCTTAGGCCAGCTGAACATGGTGGAAATTTATATACTGTATATATTTTTACATCGGTCTATCTGTGTATTCATCTATTGATTGATTGATCATCATTCATATTACCTGTACTATGCCAGTCAATATGAATGTGAATATTAATACCTATCCAAGATCAGTCATAACAGTCGTAGCATATTACATCTTTTTCTTGCAGAAACAATGCTGCTGAAAGTGATGGTGATTAACAGTTCTCTGTCTGTTTGCTCGTCTCCCTGTTACTCTCTCTCTCACTGTCTGTATCTGTTCTCTCAGCATCCCCGCACGTTAACCACGCTGGGAGGCAGTGTTTGAAGCTGAAGGTGTACGTGAGACCCACCAGTGAGTGCTGCCGTCACACTGCTGTGCTGCAGACAAATCCACTCCATCTCACCAACAACAACACCATTAAAATTCGTCAGGCTCAGAAAGTCCTGGAAAGATCTTTACACCCCAACGCCACTCTCCTAACCCCCAGCCCACATACCAGACTATCAGCAGTGTAGGGTGTAATGGTGTAATCATTAGACCGCTGATTGTGGGTTTGAATAGCAGCTGGGACACTCCTGTCATTCCCTTGTGTATTTTATCTTCTTTCTTAGAACAACGATGTAGCTTTACCGTATGAAAGAGTTACAGAGAGTGCAGGGTGTAATATTTTCTAATGCCCTGTATCAGGACATCGGGTAAGCTAATTCATGATAAAAATGTAACATCACGTTTATGAGTAAGACACATTTAAATGACAAAGCCATTCTGGTTTGATGAAAGACATGAAAATGTCAAAAGCCTTTTTTCCCCAAATATATCTGTTGAGTTTAAATTATATACCAGCTTCTGCTATTAAGTACCTATGCATGGTTTGTGAAATTGTAGCTAACAGAGCTGCTGATTTTAATTCAGAACATACTCTCCATTTCTCGCTCTCTCTCTCTCTCTCTCTTACTTCCCTTCATCTTCCTCTGTCTCTCTTTCTCCCTCCCTATTTCTGTCTTTCATTCTCTCCCCCTGTCCTGCTCTCTCCTGCTTTTTCTCTGCCCCTCCCTTTCTCTTTCACCCTCGTTCTCCCCCCCTCCACTCTCTGTCTGTTTCAGATGAGTCAGGGTACAAGTCTCCAGAGCCCTTTCTGACAGATGACAGCTCGGACTGCAGTGTGGCCGCACCCTGCCTCTTGCTTGCGGTGGCCCTTGTGTTGACAATGCTGTCCTCGTCCTAGCCCCCACCCCCACGCTGATCACTGCCCCCGTCCCCGCCCCCTACAGCCTCACGCTCCTGCTTGCTGTTCCCTGTTTAACCACCCCCCCTACCCTAGAGCGGTTCTACACTGACAAAAGCCACAGCACACCACAATGCTGCTGATGCCAACATTCCAGTGCGCCCAAGATCAGTGAACTGCTCAGCACCACACATGTATTTACGTTCAGCAACCACCAGGGGGAAACCTGATCCCCCCCGCCACAAAAGGAAGGCCTACTGTACCAGTTCTCCATCTTCAGATGGTTTATGGAGTCTCCAGTGCAGCAGATGTCTTGAGGATTGTGACCACCTGTCCTGTTTCAGTGTATTGAGAGATCCTCAGCCAGCTCTTTCTCTTTCTCTCTCTTTCTCTCTCTCTCTCTCTCTCTCTCTCTCTCTACCACTCACATGTACAGGAGGCATTTTACTGTGAATCTGCCAAAGACACTGAATTACTTTCACTCCATTTAATGTGTGCACGGAGGTGGAAGAGGACATGGGTCGTGTTTTTGGGCCATTATCATATGCAGCCGGGGAACTCTGTGGACGTTTCGGATCACTGAAATGGGGATTACGGAACAGAAAGGACGATGTTTTTTTTTTCTAAACATCTTTTATATATATTGAAAATAATGTTTATTAAAAACAAACTAACAGCCAAATAAATGGCCTTTTTTCACTGGTGCTGAATCAGAGGTGAGTCTCAGGCCCTTGTCTTGACTGGAGGCAAGATGGCCTTTTGTGATGTTCAGTGACTTTAGTGAAGTCTGTCTTTATTTCCTCTTGGTGGCTTATAATGTGGAGTTTTGTCTGACCATTTAACCCCCCAAAAAGGAAGCAGACTTTGGTCTCCTGAACCGCTGAAGCACTTTTGCTTGGTAATGTGACTTGTTTTTGTAATTTGACAGAATACCCAATGTCCAGCGATGGGCCAATGTTGAAAACGGGCACGTATAAACAAACAAAAGGTACTTATGTACATTTGACTGTATTTTACTTTATTCCATGTTATATTTTTACCTGATCCTTCTTTCAAATGCAAGAACAAATTCATGTATGTCTTGAAATTTTAATGTAACTTGTTGGATCTCTGTTGTCAAAGCTGTTTTAGAAAGGTCAGATATTTACTGTAGCTCTTAGTTGTTTCCCTGCCTATTGCACAATGCATTCTGGTATTTGTAGGCCTGTTGTTATGTTTCCAACAGCATCTTATGGTGTGATTGTCAAATAATTTTGTTCTTGTTTTTGTTTGCTTTTAATATTATTTTTTATACTTTCAATTAATGTCTTGTTCTGGCAAATAAACAAATGGAAAAAGCTAGAAAAATAAAGCTTTGTCACAGCAGAACAGTTCTATGTCACATTTTGGATCAAAACTGAATCAATCTTATTTTTAAGGTCAATCATGCAATATAAGTCAACAACCCTAATAAGTGTCTGAAATTTCCATAGTTTCATTGTTCCAGTAAGAATTTGTTTCATTTTCAGAAGTCTGTATTAAGGGGTATTAACATTTCAAAAAATCTACAGGTTATAGATGTGAATAATATCTTTAAAAATACAGTCAAGCGTGAAAATAAGATTGGACAAGGCTCATGTGGGTGCAGCAGGTGAATGCTCCAAAGTGGTCATGGCTTCCATCATTTTCAAAACAGACGTCTCTCATTCTTTGGAATAGCCCTCTAGACTGCTACACAAATATCTCTCCCTTTTTAGAATGGCCAGTGAGAAGACATCAAATAGCTCTTCCTTTTTATACAGGCTACCAGGATGTAGCAAATGTCTCTCCCATTCTGAAAATAAACTGCCAGGCTACAGCTAATATATCTCCCACCCAGACCACAAGGCTAAAGCGTCAGGCTCCCACAGGTGTCCACGTTTAGCATATGTTTGTTTTTTTGCCAGGTCATCAGTGTGATAAAAATCCAAACAGCTCAACCAACATGGTATCCCCTTAAGCACTTTCCTTTTTTGTGCTAAAATGGACTGGGTGTAAATGCACGGTAGGGAAGGAGAAAATATCAATCTGTGGAATCCATTTTTGACATTCAGAATGTGTCTCAAACAACGTGAACCGGAGCTTATGGTAATAAGTGTAATTCTGCCCATACGAAAATCTGGTGGATTTTTTTTCCCAGTTTCCAGATATATATATTCCATTATTCCATGATCTATATATATATATATATATATATATATATATATATATATATATATATATATATGTCTTCCAATTACTTTTACATCTTTTTACATTTACAGCTGTGGTGTGTGGTGTTAAAAATAACCTACAATGAGCATATGACACAGAAAGTAACTGAGGAAATAGTGCGTACAGATATTGATAATTTGATAGTAATTTAAAATAACAGACTAAAAAGGTATATGTTTTCACTGAAATATCTGTTAATATCCCAGCTGTATTATTGGATGCTGACAAATGCCACATGCTTGTGTACCTTTCTAGTGGATAACAGTTACAATTCCTTCTGGCTGCAGTGATCTTTTCCTTCATTTAACATACAGTTTAGCAAGGTAATTAACACAGGGCAGGCCATATGCTGCTAATTGATTGTGTGATTACATTCACAGAATCCTCTCTTTCAGGATACTCTCAAAGGTTCAGAGTGGTGTTATTAGAACAACAGGAGTTATTCAATGTTGCTAAAGCATGTTACTGTATAGATAGCATATAGATATACGTGTGTGTAAGACCATGCCTCTCCTCTCTGCCCTATTCTCACTCTGTCTCTCTCTCTCTCTCTCTCTCTCTCTCTCTCTCTCTGTCCCTCTCTCTCTCCCTGTCTCTCCCTCTTAAACACAAGAGGGTGACAAGCTGGCTGGCTTTTTTAATGAGCACCATCTGTACCAAAATCACACATTGCTGAAAAACTTCAAATTTGACTAGGCAGCAGTTAACTTTCTAAATATTTCCATAACTGCCAGTCTATCTTCCCCTGAACTTGCCTGAGATGCCATTTCTGAATCTGAAGTGAATATTGTGCTCTTGTATAAACTGAGATTTTTTTGGCAGGTACGTAGCTTTGGCATATTTAAAACCATCTATATGGTTCTAAAGAAGTATATTGCAGTCTGAGAGGGGTTAACCACAGCCTGCACACTGATGTCCACTTTTGTAGGCCACAGTTCAATTGCTGGCACACTAGTAGTTGTTTAAAAATATTTCAGAAACAGTTACACAGCATAATCTATACACCCTGAGAATACAGCAAAATGCAGGAGACCTTGTGGAGCTGCCAAATCATTCATAAATGTATAACTCAATATATTGCCAGCTGCCTACCCCCCACCACACACACACACACACACACACACAGTCCCTGGCCTGTCCCTAAAGGATGCCATCTGCCTTGCCCTGGATGTTCAGCCAGCTAAAGGATCCTTGTAGGCCTGAGTAAGTCTGGACACCCTATCTGAATAATTGATGAAGTGTAGACGTTGCCTGACTAAAAATACATGGGGGCATGAGGGACTCCCGCAAAGAGGCACTGCACCCTAACAGTCCATACATTATCTCAGTAGAGGGAGCTAAAGAGTCCTGTGTGCATTAGTCATTTGGCAGCTTTTGCTCGTCCATCCATTTTCAAGAATCTCGTCTCCCTGTGGAGGGGGTGTGGTGTGCCAGCGCCAAAATGGCCAGACACTGGGCATAAGGTCAAACTGTTCCCGAGATGGGACGCCAGTCCATCGCAGCGGACACAATTCAGGGTAAGTCTTTGGACTGTGTAGGAAGAATCTGGAGTAGCTAGAGGCAGCCCACATGGAAACTGTGAGAAATAGCGACACTTTATGCAGATGGGGGGGGGGGGGGGGGGGTATTTGAATCCGTCTTCTCCTCTCTCTCTCCCTCTTTCACTCACATATATAAAGTATGATTTACCGCTTTAGCAGGGGATTTTCATTCTTCGGAGAGACGAGAAAAAACGAAAGTGAATTTCGCTCAGACAGCAGCCACATCAGATGAAACTAGACAGTAATGATGTGGCTTTCTGTAGCGGCTGGGGCGAGAGAGGCGATCCTAGGAGTCAATCTGCACAGTTTAATCCCAGGCCCTGATTGCTGCAGAGGCTATATTAATATGAAGGGTCTCCCGTGATAGCCAGTCTGTATCAGCTCCTAATGAAGATAAAATGTGGAGCGTGGTGCGTCTGCTGACACCGTGTGAATGCAAATGTAGCCCTGGAGTTTTTGAGGCCTCCTCTCACTTTCCATGTAATGACCAAACAAAGGAGCTGTCTTAGGCTGCCTCTGACACAGGGAAGCCTAGAAACAGTTTTAAAAGAAATGTTTGTATCTGTTATTGTATAATAATATTTGATATTTTCTTTTATTTTTTAAAATAATTTTAATAATTCTGCTCCCCATGTGAGTCACAGAGCTCAGTTATCTTCGCTGTTTACCCAGTGAGCCTTTGATCTCTCATTATTCCTTGTCTTATTGTGCTGTGGTACACTGTGGGCATTTATTTCAACTGACAAGATGTATTTCAAGGTCATAACAACACAAGTGTTTTAGGTCCAGTCTTCTGTCATCAAAGCATATCATTATCTTTTGTAGAATGTCTTTGTTGTAGAATTATGATAATTTAATTGTTTGTTTGGAACCTGATACTCATAAATCGCCTGTTTCTCTTCATCTGAAGCAGGCCATGACGACACAAGAGGGAACAGAACACTTTGGACTTCAGCGGTAATTTTAAATGATTAGATCTTGCATTTGAATATTATGGGTTGCGATTGGTTTGAAGTCCTGTACTCGTTGAATGGGAATCGGTGCAAAATTGTCCTGTCGAATTCTGCACGAAATTATAGAGGGAATTCTGGTTCATTAATCTAACTACACATAAGCTAGTTGCTTTTTACTCCTGGTTTGATTAAAATAATCATGTGAGGACTCCCAAGTGGCTCAGCTGGCAAGTCCTTAGTTTTGAGTACAGGCTGTGGCCCGTGGCCCATCATCCGCCAACAGCAACCGGGGGTCTGTATCAGCGGAACAAATGAGTTCCATTCCGCAGGGGAATTGGGCTGGGTAGGCCTGCAAGGGTCCCCTTGTCACACCACTCTTGGCTCCCTGCAGTTCGTCTGGACGACATCAGTGGAGCAGTGGCTATCCTCCAGTTAGTGTCCACACTACTGTAGTGTGCTGTAGAACTTGAAATGTGAAAAACAGCTGCATTGGTGTGTGTGTGTGTGTGTGTGTGTGTGAGTATGTGTCTGTGTATGTGTGTGTGTGTGTGTGTGTGCGTGTACCAGAGGATTGCACTTGTCTGTGCTCCCATGTACAGAGGGTTCTCATGGCAAGACACCCTAGTAATACAAGTAATACAACTGGCAAACATAAAAATAGTTGAATGCAAAAGGACAGAAAATTCTAGAAGAAGAAGGTCATTTGGAACTGAATGGAACTTACTGTACGCACTTTTGTATGTCGCTTTGGATAAAAGCGTCTGCTAAATAAATAAATGTAAATGTAATGTAGATGAATGGAAATAGTAAAATCTGTTATGTAGTTGGCGGCATTATTGTCAGGGGTCTTTAAGCTTACTGGCTACAGTTAACCAGACCCTCCACCATTATCATTTATTCAATCAAACATACACACATGCATACACACATCTTGTACAGTAATAGTTACCTTGCACCTACTCATTAAGACCAGTTTCAATTCTGGTAAACTTTCTGTAGTGCAATGGTTGCTGTGTATCTCCCAGAAGGGACTACATATTGTTGGTGGTCCAGCTGAGTTTGAAATCCTGGAAGAAATAATAAGACATAATTAGATGTAACATAATAACAACATAATAATAACATAATAACATAATTATGAGATATAAATTATTCCACATAAATAAATAATTTGCAGCCTTTACAATGGAAATGACACTGAGCCATTTTAAAAGTACAAAATGGAGATCTGATTGTGATGACATACCAATTACCATTTTTATCTTTCAGAAAAGAGATGTATGTCCTATGTGGCATTACACCCTTTCTCTTACACAGTACCAAACATGGTTAATTTACACGTTTAAGCTTTTTCACCTTAAAATGTAATATTTAAAAATAGTATGTACGTTAGTGATCGACGCAAAAGCCACCAGGTCTTTGCTGGCCCCTCCTGGTGAGCGGCTGAATTACAATCGATAGTTTTCACTGTACATGCTTAAGGCTTCTCGTATTTCCAGTCTATTTTATTATTATTGTTGTAAGTTCAAAGTGCTATTGAACGCAACGAAAATGAAACAACGAATAAGCAATGGATGTCACTTTGGTTATTTAAAGTGTAAATATTTCAATTGTTATCATTTATCATTTCATCAAGTGCTGAGAAATCTGTACTCTAAAATATTTTTTCGACAAGAAGCTGTCAACGTACACAGATAGCCAATATTTTATTTGAATAAAATTACTTGTTTTTGTTTTGAATTTGCGCTACAAATTTGTCCAGATAATTAGTTTAACAAAGTAATTTCAATCCTTTCTGCAAGCCAACAAAGCTATCAATT
Source organism: Megalops cyprinoides (assembly GCF_013368585.1). Lineage (NCBI taxonomy): Eukaryota > Metazoa > Chordata > Actinopteri > Elopiformes > Megalopidae > Megalops > Megalops cyprinoides. The sequence continues at coordinate 20,272,311 of NC_050602.1, read as the reverse complement.
CAGTGTATTCAGCAAACCATATTTTTGCAATCGTCTTTTGTTTGTTTATTTCATTATACATCTACGAATTGTACACCTGTGAAAGTTTATAAATTAAAGCCTCGTCTCTTGATTTCGGGGTTCACACCTACGCCAAAAACTGGCAAATATCGGAGTGAATTCTTGCTGTCACGCACAATTCCACACGGAAAACAAACGCTAGGACCAGATCACGTAACCAGAAGAGTACAGGTGCAATTCCCAGGTGGGCCAAAGCAGTTGTCCCCTACGCCAAGCTAGCCGAGCTGCGTAACCTAATTGTTTCAGTAAATAGCTATAGAAATGGGAAACGCGAAAATGCAGGTGATAGAATCCGTACCAGAATAGATACGAACGTTTACCATATGAAAAAGTAATGTGACATATTTCTGCATATGCATTTTTTACTCTTTATTCATTCTTTTCTTGTTTTGAGTAAATACGCCTCCACGTATTGAAATGGGCGTTAAAATGACCAACGGGCATGAGACAGAAAAACGAATTATCCGTGGTGTTGTTGTTTTGACAGACAGATTATATATCCAGTAAAATCATTCGGAATGCCCGGCATTGCACTGGTATGGGCGGGGTTATCAAAAATAGCCAATAGAAGATAGAATACTATTTGATTGATAACACTAGTTCCCAATAGCACGCCTTCGTAGGCGTGTTCAGTGTTGGTCATCGCTGCTTGGCCAGACAGTCGCAAAAAAACCTCTACCCCTGTTCGTTGTGTCACGAGAAGCTGCTCAACTTGATTTGCTAACGGCGTCAGCGTCTGCCTTCAAGGAGCAGGTTACCTGTTCATTTATTTTTTCCCAAAAGCACCGGACTCACTAAGAAACAGGCAAGGTTGTTAATAGAAACTGTACTAGACAGCTATGTACAATTTAATGTGCGCGGGGTTGCGGCAGACTGGCTAGCAGCCATGCGGGTGAAACAGGATGGCGGCCTAGCCCTTGCTACCTAGGCCTAAAGCCGCCCGAGCGTGGTTTTGAGTGTTGGAGGGATAGCATCTTACAGCTCCCGTGAAAAGAAGGAAACAGCGAGGATAGGGGGCCTTTGTTACGATACCAGTTGGGAAGGGTCCTGTATTTTAATCGGTAATTTGATTGTTGTGTCTGAAATGTCTTTTTTCTTCTGTCGTCCGCTAACGATATCGCGGTTCTTGTCTTGCTTGCTTAACTGGAAGAAATCCGTATATTTAGCTTAGCGAGCTGGTTACACGCCCCCTTTCAAAGCACTTAGCGGGCCAGCCAGCGGCACCAGGAACGTCAGATAGTTTGGTAGCTAGCGTTCGGAATGGAGGGGTCTTTGTGTGACGAACGTTGTAATTTAAGCATGCTAACCAGCTAGTTGGACCTGCTAAACGAAACCGATGCTCGCAGAGTGGACTGGATGCTGCAGCTAGCTAACTTGGGAGTTAACCTTCAGGAGCTGACCAGGTGGCGCATGTTTTCTTCAGGTTCTTGGTATTTATCTAAATGCCTCGTTGGTTAGCTAACTAGCTAATCTGTTACTGGTGAATGAGATTGCCAAGTTAGCCAGCCAGCTAAATCATTAGCACATTCAGTCCTACTGTGGACGCTGGCATACTGTGAAATTAAACTAATTTTGAAGAGTTTATCGCGCGCCTGTATTGCAGACTGGACGCGTTTGCTTAACCATTTGATTTTTTTTTTAAAGGCATCAGTGGAAAGGGCTTCAGTTGTCTTGAATCGGTGGATTTTGAAATAAGCATTTTCTTTTTTCCTTAAAGAAAAGTGGTTGCCCGCACAAACTACCGTGCTGACCAAGTTAACCCATTGATATCTTAGTTAGGTATCTTCCAACATTCTAAATCGATTAACGCGCTCTTTTGGTGTCATCTGGCTACCTAGCTAATGTGGGTTGAAGGCCGCCGAACGGAGACCGGTGTCTCGAATATGTGTGAAACATAAGTGTAAAATAGCAGCAGGAATTGTTCTCTCTCATTGCTTGGTTACTGAAACTAGTCGCTCTTTGTAACAAAATGGAGTGGAAAGCTTTTTCTCAGGAGAGCACTTTGTATTCTCACCAATCGTGGGATCTCAGTGAGGGAAGAATTGCAGAACAGAGCACTTCAGTAGTAACACCTTTGATTCGCTTTAGTGCTGTTTCTTCAAATAAATGTATACTTTTTGAAGGATGTTCTTGTACAAATTTAAATTTGATTTCTAAAGGGTTTTGAAAACTAGTCAGCATGACATTGTGTGTCTGAAAGTCATCATCCTGGAAATAGTTTTGGGTTGGTGAATTTGGGGGGGGGTTGGTTATGCTTAAAGTCCAAAATACAAATTTAGTTTGGAATTTTCCTAGTTGTAGATTTCTCCCAAAACCTCCTGCGCCTTACTAAGAGTCAATAAAGGAGAAATGTATGCTTACAGTGTTAACAGAAAGCATTCTGCGGACAGCTCACTGACCATTAGTTTGAAAAGGGTGGAGGTCACATTTTGACTCTTACTAATTAGAACCGTCCAAAGGGCTTACGGGAAAACCAAAATACTTTTCTCTTGCCCTGTTGACATATTTTACATTTTTAATTTGTGTGGTATGTTAACCTTAAGTAAAGATATGGTGGAATTGTGTTCCTTTCTGAAGGGACGCCAACTTGAAAAGAATGCGCCATTTCTCATTTTATTTGATGGTCCACATAACAAGTGAACTCTTTTTTAACTCGTAAACTTCATTTGACACTAGAGTTAGGCTTTGTGTACCATAGCAGGGAACAGAAAAGTTTATTCCCCAGGTCAGGGATTTTGCTGCTTTAGACCAGGGTGACAAAGAGCTTTAAAATAAGATTGAGATTAAGCACACTTGATGAGAGGCCCACAAACCCACAGCGTTCAAATGCTCATCCATTTGTGCTGACAGCACAGATTTTGGGGCTGATGGGACACCAGACCAAATAAGGCATTTGATTCCTCCTTCCTGGGAGGATTCACAAACAAATTATTTAGTCATATTGCATATTATTTAGTCATTGTGCATATCTGCTGGTTCTGCAACTCTTCTGTGTCTCTTCTGGATCTTAAAAATGCAGATAATTGTTGCTGTGTTTTCTGATTAAAGCAGAAACTGAAGTAATTTGTAATAATCAATCGAGCTTCTGAGAGAGGATTGGTCATATGAACTACACAGTTCAGAGAAGCGCATTTGGGTTGCAGCAGCTGTAATTCAGTATGTAAACGGCATCCCGTATTTCTGGGACAGCCGTGAAATGTGGGGGGGAAAAGACAAATTTCTCTTACCTCGTTTTGCTCCCAAGAGATAATTATCAGAATGCAGCAGGAAGTTTAGCAAATTCCAAATGTGACAGGGCTCTGAGTGACTGACAGGACAGAACACAGACTGCAATGCACACTGAGCGCTCTCTCGTTCTCCCCGCAGGTATTTTCTCAAGAAGACTGAACATCGCTTTCTGTTTTTTCTTTTGTTTCATTTTGTTTTCAGAAAAAAAAACCCTGTCCCTTCCCTACCCTACCCTTTTTTTTGTGAGTATTTTTATTACCTTTTTTTGTTTTTGATACCTTCAGATTTGGGGATCTTGAAGTTTCTTCATGGCCGTCAGAAGGGGACACATTAGATACTTAAAAGTGAGTGACCGATTTGACATTTCCTCCCAGATAGGAATACCTGTATAGGCTAACTTACAATTGAAAACTCTGTAAAAGTTGACTTGTACTATGGTTAGTTCCATTGCTAAGATCAGTGTACTGTGATAGCATCACTGAATGCATTCTTTAAAAAATAGAAGTTTGAATGAATGTGTGACAGATTACATTTTATACACAATATGTGGTTTAATTTTGCTTGGCTGTATTAGCAGAGATGAAAGCAAGTGTAGCAGGACATCTGCAAATTGGTTTTTCAGGTGAAATGCCTGCTCTCCATATGAGTACGCTTTGCATCTTTTTAGGTTGTGTGCCTTTACAGCCAGCCTCACACCCAGCATCTTCTTGATTGCTCTCGGCACTCCCTTTGTGTAAAACAGAAACCGTTTCTTTTCCCCCGTACGTCTTTGATCTCTGCAGGAGGTTTATGACATGTCCAACGGTTACGAAGACCACGTGGCCGACGAGCCAAAGGATGCCAAAACAAACCTGATCGTAAATTACCTGCCGCAGAGCATGACACAGGATGAACTGCGCAGTCTCTTCAGTAGCATCGGCGAGGTGGAGTCTGCCAAACTCATCCGCGATAAAGTGGCAGGTAATCCTCATGACAGCACCCGGAGTGAGTCCAAAAAAAACCTTTTTTCTGTTGTTGGTTTGGTTTGGTTGGTTTGTTTGTTTGTTTGTTTTTTTTAAAGCCTTGATCTTTCGACCACCCTCAAAAAATGGATGCCGTCACCATCGTCCCTTTCAGGGAAGTCTGTTTTTTTTTTTTTTTTTTTTCTCATTGGTTCAGTAATGTTTGCAGTTCTGGTAATTAACTGAGATGATTTCAGAATACTTCTCATTTGAGTGATACATGTGTGTAGCTAACTGTTGAATATGTCACAATCCAGTGACAATCCCTACCCTTGTCCTGTATTTCTCAAAAAATGGGCACTGGAAAATATTTCCTTGGTACTCATTTGAATGGAAAGAGATGCCAACTTTTTCCCTTTTTGCAAACTCCCTCAGTGTGGAAGCCCAGTCTGCCCTGTCTTATGTTTTTGTTGCTGCTTTCTGATCTACCATGTAATGCAGAGATCAGATTATCACTCCGGCCATTTCTCAGTCTGCAAATAATTTGATTTTTTTCATCGCTCAAAATTCTCCAATTTTCTATTTGATATTTATGGTGCACTTTTGCACTGTTCCTGCTGTTACTTTTTACCCCCATGTACCACAATACAGCAAAAAGTGGTACAGTTTAACATTACACTGTCTTTTTATGGGTTTGGAGGCTTCATTTACATTGTGACAACATTTGACAGTTTAATCCTGTTTATTTTGAAGTTTTTTTTGAAAGGAAAGGCGTTAATAAGTAGTGTTTCTTTTCAGAAATTCATCTTTACAGTTGACTGAGTTAAAGAAGTCTTAAGGAGTATTGAATTGTTTTGTCATGTTATACTGATTGGACTTTATCCCCAATTTTAATTTATAACAGATCTTACTGTTAATTGTCTGTAATCTGGAGTAACTTCAAACAGAACATTGAAGTTTTCTTTTGAGTTAAGAACATGTTTTATATTAAGGTTAGCATGCATTGTTTAGATTTGTTTTTTTGTTGACAGCTCATTTGTCCAGTCTGCAAAAATTTGGAACAATTAAACGTTTTTTTATTTTATTTTATTGTTTTCCTTTTTTTTCTCTAGGACACAGTTTAGGGTACGGATTTGTTAACTATGTTAACCCTAGTGATGCAGAAAGGGCAATCAGTACTCTCAATGGACTGAGACTACAGTCTAAAACTATCAAGGTAACGTGCAAAGAGGTGTTCTTGTATACATGTGTCAAAATGATAGATGTGACCTATCTTTCAGATAGCCCCTGGGCAGCAGATTATTTGCAGTGGAGGAACACGGCGGACGTTCTAGTTTCAAGTCCAGCCAAGCCTAGTGGTAGCATAGCAGGAACATTAAGTTTTTCATTTGCATTTGTTCACTGTAATCTTTAATTTATATGATTTGGTGGCTTTTTGTGCCAGTTAAGGTTTTTTTTTTTTTTGTTTTTTTTTTTTTTTTTTTTAACTTTTTATTAATTTTGTTTTAAGAATAACAGAGTAGCAGTTATTTGATCTCGACGTGGGCATGTCCTGCAAGACTTTATTTTCGGCACGGCTTTATTCCCAGAGCACGTGTCCATTCCAAATCTGTAAAAAAAAGTCTTCAGTGGTTCGTTTGTAAGGTTCATAAATTGCAGTTGACCCCAGCGCGCGCTCACCTCTCGGTTGAGTTGCCGAACTGAAGCCTTGCAAAGCAAACCCGTCCACTTTGAATCCCATTTTGTTCCTCTTGTTTTATTTCACAAGGGGAATCAGATCCCTTTGAATGCAAAGACCTTCCTCCTACTTAATTTTTTGTAAGACATGAGCAAGCAGGGTTTTTTTTTTAACACCCACATCCTCAACAGAGAGCAGTGCAGGGAGCGTTGATTTGGTTTATTTTTTTGTCACTTTTTAGAAGGGTGGCCCATGGCACAGGTCTGGCATTTGCATGAGAATGTTTTATTTTAAATATACACTGTGCTTGTGGAAAGTAAAAACCCACTCATACTAAACTTTTAAGTGGTAGGTAATTACTGAAAACAAAAAGTAACCTACCCATGCAAAAATCTTAAACAACTGTGTTGTCATGTTGTTTTTAAGAAACCAGCTGTTAGTTTTCCCATAGTATGTTCACAAATGCTTCTAGTAGCACAGCTATAACTGTAAAAAGCCTGTATTTATATGAGTTGTGAATATTTCTTTTTTAATAATTATTATTGTTTTGTGTGGTCTGTTCATTTTTGGAGCCTAAACTGTCCCCTTTTTTCTTTTCTTCTGTCAGGTTTCCTATGCCCGGCCGAGCTCGGACACCATAAAGGATGCAAACCTGTACATTAGTGGGCTGCCCAAGTCCATGACACAGAAAGATGTGGAAGACATGTTCGCACGCTACGGGCGCATTATAAACTCGCGCGTGCTCGTCGATCAGGCCACAGGTGGGCAGAAGGGCACTGCCATCTTTGGTTTGGAGATCATGGGCGCCAAATTGCACGCCAAACGGCAGGCTTTCCATGTGGCATTTTTAAAGACACCTTTCTTCAGGGTGACATACGATGCATTAGATAATTCAGAACATGGGCAGAAAATGCATGGAACTCGTGAAAAGGAATGGCTAATATACCAGTAGTTTGATACAGTCCTGGACAGAAGCAAATGAATATGTCATTGCCAAGAAAGGTGCATGAACAGTTTAAATTAGCAGCATAGAATTATGTGCAAAGGTAAGAGAATTTCTAGGGTATTTGAAACCCAGAGGTGTTTATGAAAAGGTATCTCTTTCGGGCATTGTAAAAGGTAGGAAGGAGACTGTAGTTGTGTTCATTTTACCACTGGCTGTTCGGAGAAGAGAAGGAAGGAGGTCTTGCCACATAAAAAGGAAATGACAAACGAAATCGTTCCACGTGCAGGTCTGTCACGAGGTGTGGCCTTCATTCGGTTTGACAAGAGGGCAGAGGCAGAGGATGCCATTAAGGACCTGAATGGTCAGAAGCCCCCGGGTGCCTCTGAGCCAATCACAGTGAAGTTTGCTGCGAACCCCAACCAGGCCAAGAACTCCCAGCTCCTCACACAGCTCTACCACTCCCAGTCCCGCCGGTTCGGGGGGCCAGTTCATCACCAGGCTCAGAGGTTCAGGTGAGCCTGAGACGGCATGCATGTACGTGTACACACAAACACACACGCATATCCAGGTGTACATTAACACCTTACATCCACTGTACACATTCACACCCAGGGCTTGTTCAAGGGAAAACAACAATCTTCCGAACTGACAACATTTAGAAATTAGCACCAACACATCTCCAGTGGAACAAAGGAGATTGAATGTAGAGTTGCTATAAGTTACACATGATAGCTCAATCATGTGTAATTGATTTAGAGCTCAACAGAGATGAAAGAAAGTATAGCCCTCAGGGCCAGTACTTGAGAAACCATGATGTGAGGATTTTTGGTGTTCCCGGGGTTAGCAGACAGAGATGTGAGGCTTTTGTGAACACCCATAGCCAGGGTTGGGATACAGTGCTGAAAGCGTTTTTTTTTGGTCTGTCTCCCACCCCCTGCTTTCTTAGGTTCTCCCCAATGAGTGTGGAGCACATGGGTGGCCTGTCAGGGGTGAGCGTTCCTGGAAACTCCACCTCTGGCTGGTGCATCTTCATCTACAACCTGGGCCAGGACGCGGACGAGGGTATCCTGTGGCAGATGTTCGGGCCCTTTGGAGCCGTCACCAACGTCAAGGTCATCCGCGACTTCAACACCAACAAGTGCAAAGGGTTCGGCTTCGTCACCATGACTAACTACGAGGAGGCGGCCATGGCCATCGCCAGCCTCAACGGATATCGCCTAGGGGACAAGATCTTGCAGGTGTCCTTCAAAACCAGCAAGTCTCACAAGTAAAAAAAAAAAAAAAAAAAAAGAACGAGACGAAATGAAGCTCTCGCTCTTTTCTTTCCGTTTTCTACAACAGTAAAAAAACAAAAAAAAACAAATGAGAATTGAGCTGACAGTTGAAAAAGCAAATTCTTTAGTCATACTGTTGAGTAAATATCCATTCGTTGTCAGTTTTCACGTTTTCTTTGTCCTAGTCTAAACAAAGAGTGTAGAATGTTTCTTTTCATTTATAATCTGGGATGCTACTAATGTGTTTTTTTTTTGTTGGTTTGTTTTTGTTATTTTAGATATCCCAGGATTTATTGACCAATTCTACATTTTTACATTAATCTGTCCGTCTCTGTTAGATTTGGTAATGTCACTACGTGCCATATGCATGGTCTAAACACTTTAACAAAGTTTGCCAGGTCTTTAAAACTCTGATTCCCCCTAAAATTCAGCAGATTTCAAATTGTTTTACTACCGAGCAAAGAAAAACATGCCTTAATTCAACCCTCATTTCATTTGTGAGTAGTGTTCAGTAATATGTTATGAATCTAGAAAAGTTACCTTACCAAGCAGTTAAGAATTGTTGGTTAAAAATTGAAGGCAGTTCCTGACGTGAATCAGAGTTTTCAAGCATGGCGTTCTTGGCACTTGGTTGAAAGCCAGTCCTGAACATAAAAAAGACAGGCGTTTGTGAAACGTTGAGTTTGTTGCCAGCAAGGAGAAATTTATTTAATTTTTTTTTTTTTGTTTTTTTGAAGTTGGAATTTTTGAAAGGGACCTTGTGTGAAAGCCCTAATTTAAATGTAAAGGAGGACCAAAGAGATTGAAGGAAAGAAATGTATGATCATCCACCCCCACAAAATGTAGACTCACTTTTTATGGACATCCCATCGAAACTTTCCAAAAACATGTTTGGTATTTCAAACCTGGTTCATTACGAGGAGGTACGTGTTCAAAACTGCAGAAAATTTGGTGTTTTCCTGCATCCATTTTGTCTGCTTCTAATTTTTTTTCCTTTTGGTTTAAGTCAGGCTTTATGTTGGGTTATTCTCGATTGAGGGGGGGGAAAACTGAAAATAACCTTTCTTTTCAATGCAGTTTAGTTTGATAGCATGGAAGTCTTTAAAGTAGTTTTATATATAAAAAGACTAATCCCAAGCTTCTGGAACCTGCCTTGCAACGTTTGATTAATTTTTCTTTTCTTTTGATTTGGTGTTTTGTTTGTTTTTTGTTTGATTGTTTTGCTTTTTGCATATGTTGTGATCATTAAATTTGGTTTTGTTTTGATTAAATTTTATTTTTTTCCTTTGTTTTAACATTTTGTTTTTCCTTTGCTCTTACAGTTTTTGTTTGGCTTTCTTTCAGTTTTTTAATTTTTCGGTAGTTCACGGTAGAGGCCCAGAGAACCTTGCCTGCTCTGGTGGCTGGAGCCGGGGAGGGTGTCGGATAGGCAGGAACTTCTCTCGTTACCTTTTCAAAGGCGGCGTTCCTTCATTTGTCTTACAGAGAGCATAGCTGATGATCAGACTCCTTTTGCTTTTCTGACGCAAGTTTAATCTTGCACACTCGTTCTGTCGGACCAAACGATACTTACATCTGGTTACAGTGGGGAGGGAAAAATACCCCTATCAGGTAATGTTGTAATCATCACCTTTATTCAGCAGATAACATTATACCATTCCAAATTATTTTCCTCCCTTGAGGAATTAGAGGTTCTTGTGGATTCATATTTACTGGTTATTTTAGCCTGTAAATATGTGTAAATGTGTGTCAGAACATTTTTCTATGGACAGCCACAGTTGGATGAAAAGAAGTTTATTCTACTGAAATTTTAACCAGTTAACTCTTGCTGTTTCTTGCCATGCCCAGTGCTTGTTTTGAGAAATTGTCTTTGAAAGGGTAAGGTTTTAAAAATTATTTTACTTTTTCAGAATTGGAAGTCGGTGTAGTTTGTGTTATTTTGGAACTTTGTTCAGTTGGAAAAGTAAGCATTCGGATATTCTTGGTTGAAAAACTAAGTTTGCCCATGAAAACTATGATTTATTAGGAAATGAAAACGGCAGGCTTAATGTCGGTTTCCCAGTGTGGTAATTGTTAACACAGTGGTAATTTAGAGACACCTGGTGGCTTTCAGAAGAATTAGCTTTTTTCAAAGAGAAATGTGTGTCAAGATTTGTGGTTTCGTAATGGATCACAAAAGGAGATCTCATAAGCAGATTTTTCAGAGTAAATATTTAAAGCAACATAAAAATGTGGCCATTTTAACCTGAGGACATTAGCAGGCGGTTTAAATGAAGGAAAATATAGGTTAGTGTTTATATATATATTTGTATTAACATGCGGTTTTCTCCAGCACTTGGATCTCAGAAAAGACAAGAAAAAAGTTTTTAAGAATTAAGCAGAACATGTCAAACATACACACGTTGTGGAATTAGTTGGTGTCCTCCTTTTCCATATATAATGTGGCAAGAAATACTCATATATACCTACAGATACGTACATAAAGCATGTATTTGCATACACTTTGTTCATTGATAGACATGTAGATCTCTGAACTTCCCCTCTGCTCTAAAAAAACATCTTCAATGGATTTCAAAACCTACTGTGTCTACTCCTCTTACACAGAAGGCACATTCTGCCAACAGTATTGCCTGACTGTTCACCTGGAACCATTTAAGACTTGCCCCTTGAAATTATCAAAAAAAACTGCAGTTTTTAACTTTTAGAATTTCACCTGTATGATACTTATTGATTTAATGATTATTAATGAATTAGTGAAGCCTTATCCTTGACTAGGTGCAATATTTCATGGTGTCACTGAGCTCAAGAAGCAGGAAGCTAACACAATGTTTTCTCTGCTTCACCTTAAAATCATCCCCCCCCCCCCCCCCTTCCCGAACAGCTTACTGGAATATGATATGGTCTCATTGCCATCAGCTTTCACTGTTGTCCCTGCCCCGTTTCGGAAGTTTTACTAAGTGGATTTACTGGAACGAGTAGTACGCCACCCTTATTTTTCAGCCTTAATTTATAGCGGAAAGATCAGGTCCGTGACAGTGCTCCGGCTGAAGGTAGCGTAAGCACCCGAAGGCTTTATTTATTTTACACATTGTACATGGTTATACAATTTTGTAAATTTTTAGTTTTAGTGTGTTTCTTTTACTCTTTTTTATTATTAATTTTTAATTTCTATTTTGTCTCGGTTTTGAATAAATATTAAGGTATCTGTTCAAAGCTTTACTGGTTAAAATTGAATTTTTTTTTTTTTTTAAAGTGAAGAAATTATTTTCTGAAAGGAAATTGAGCCAAAACGCCGTCACCGGTTTTGAATCCTGAGCTGGTTGAGTACAATGGTGCGTTTCAGGGCCTGGAGTCATGGGTCCTGTACACTGAGGAATATGCAGTATTCACTGCAAGGAAGTGGTTGCAGTATATTAGGTTTTGTGTGGCCTTGAGTATTTCACAATATTCTACCTGTGGACAACACTTCAAATAAAAGCCTCTGACAAGACATTGGCAAATTCTCACCAAAAAAAAAAAATCCTCACTAAGGCTAAACTATTTTTGCTTGCTTCTGCAGCTACTAGAGGGTATTCCCAAAAGTCTGAAGGGCAAGAACAGCAGCCGTGGCTGTACTCTGCACTGAGTGAGTGACTGGTGGGCGGTGATGGTGGGGGGGCAGGGTCAAGATGTGGGATACTCTGTGCTCATACGTTGGTTTTTATATCATCTGGAAGGCTCCCATCCTGTTTTATTCATGTCTACCATATTAGCCAGTCTGTAATGGCGCACAGCATGAGGTCGTCAAACAAACGGCCAGAAAGAAACGGCTGGAAGTTTTCTAGGTTTAAGCTGCAGGCCGTTGCTCAAGGGTTGATGGTAGTTGAAGTCTGGGTCTCGGAGGTGCAGTTTCTCACAGACTGCCAGAAGCCGAGAAATCTGATTGCTCAGAATTGAGGGCCTGATCTCTTGGTTAAAATGCACCAGCGGGGAATCTCGGCGCAGGCCTGAATTTGCTCCCAGAAACAATTTCCGTGTCATTTGAGATAAGCTTTTACTGATTATTTTTATCGCTGAAGATCCCTTTCAGCAGTTTTAAACTGTGAAGTGTCTGCACTGCCCTCAAGAGGTGTTTGCCAGTATTACAAGCCCCATTTTCACAGCCTTATTGTGTTTTCAGAGTGTTGTTTGAAGGCAAAGGGGGAAGAAAAGCAGAGAGGAAACTGATATTTCACGTTTGTTTTGATCCCACTGAGAAATATGAGCATTCACTGAAACATGTGTGCCTTGAAGGAGGGGGGGCTCATACCCCCATTTACTGCTCGCAAAAAGCGAAGGGTGGGGGGAGCAGAAAAGTGTCATTTCTCATCGCCCCTTATTTCTTCCCAAAAATCCAGGAGGTCGGGATCTGGCATGTTCCGTTTTATTAGAAAAAAATACATGCACAAGAACCAAAGAAAATTTACATTTACAAACAACCAAAATAATTTTACACACATACATATATTTTACATTTGTCTGATTTGCAGAAAGTCAAGTTCTAGGTTGCGTGATTTAGGTCTTCTAAATTGGGTGTTAGTTGCAATCCAGACCAATGATGAGTAAGAAGACTGGAAAAAAAATGCACTGTAGTAGGTGTGGACAACCACACTACAGGTAAGTTGAACTTAATGAAAAATCTCTTTGCCCAGTCAGACCCTGTGTTTTAAGGACACATTCAGGAGCAGATTTTGCTCAGGCGCTTTGAAAAACTTCTCTGTCAACGTAGCCATGTTTAAACTTTTCCCTACTTTTCCTCTTTGTGCTACAACCAATTAATTAGATTCAAACTGAAAACTTCTGGCCAATAGCCTATGACACTATGGAACTGTAGCAAACAGTTGGCATAGCAACGCTTTACTGAATTCCTTCACAAAGTAATGTCTGGAGAAGATAATTGAAGCTCATAATTTGGTGCAACAATGAGAGTAAAGCCTACACACAAACTGTATAAAGTGCATTCTGTGAACATTTTGGCTCAGCTGAGCTTTCAGCAGTGCATGTCTGTTTAGACCATGCAATGCTTAAAATGAGACAAAGTATTGCATGATTATATGCTATTTCATTTGAGAAGTGAGTAACTCTTCCTATTCAAAACTATTTGATGAGACCGATAAAGGAATCAACATTCAAGAAGGCACAACATGCTTAGGTCTAAACATTTTGAATGTCTAAATCTAATCTGTTGGTAACCTCTTTCTCTGCTGCTTCATTTTTAAACGGAGATGTACTGTCCATAAAGGGCCTTTTCATATGAGGAAAAAACTGCACTATAACAAACTGCTGAAACGTGTAAGGCAACCCTAAAACTTGGTCTGAAAAATCCCAAAACGTTATGACAATGTAATACAAACTAGGGAACTCGTAAAAAAAACTGATGCTAGGACAACTGTATACATAAAAAATAAATGTATATTAATGCACATTTATATTTTCAAGATGTTCAGCAGGTGTTTGATAGCTTTTCCAAATGCATGCCAGCACACATTTGTTCCACATTCCTCTTCACAAATGAGGACAAACTCCAGGACCTAGGACAATGCCTTAAGATTGCACCAGTCGAGAGCTTTTCCGCTTTGACATGAGTGAATTACAGAAGCGGGTGAATCCCAGAGTGATAGCTATCCTGAGCATTTCCTTCAGAACACCTAATGCCAGCTCTGTCGGGGCTTCCCTGAAGTTCACCTGCTTTTTGTGTACCAGTTAAACCACTGGCTTACAGAAGACGTCCACTCACAGGAAGGAAAAGTTCACTCACTGATGCTGCGTGTCATGGCACAGTCGGGTTGAAACTTTAAAAAAAAAAAACCTTCCATATCCAAGGTGATGATCCCTGCTGTGGTCTCCACAGAGAGGTTAGACATGGCAGATGTTGTAGTAAAAGTTTGGCCTCTCTGTCACCAGGTCCCCCATCACCTCCAGCACACAGTCCTTACAAGCCAGCAGTGGTACATCTGCCACAGGCAAGCCTGCCAGAGACATGCCAGTTTGGGACCGGCCCATCAGGGGAACCCCTGTTTGGGGCCCTCCCACCAAGGGAACGGCGGTTGGGGGAACAGCCGTCTGGGGCCCGCCTATTAGGGGAACACTTGTCTGAGGAGTGCTCGTCTGGGGCCCAACTATGATTGGAACGGCTGTCTGAGGACCACCTGGCTGGGGCACGTCGGCCGGGGGCACGGTTGGCGTAGCTATGCTTGTCCGGTGTGCGCTCTGCATGCCAGAGAGGCCGCTGAAGGATGTGGCAGTGCTCCGCTGAAACACAGGTAAAGCTGTCATTAACCCCGGGGCGAACCTGCCCCAACAATGCCTTCCTCGACCTGAACTGTCGCTTGGGTAACTCTATTTTTAACAAGCTCAGCTCTATAGTTCCAAAGCTAGGCGAGATTCTGCTACATGGATCCAGACCTGAGTAAAATGTGTAAGGCACAGGAGTTTCTGATCCAAATGTTTTCAATGAATTGAACTGAAATTTAATGGACAAGGTTTTGATGCTGGTGTTAACAGGGAAAATCTTGTGGTAGATCTTGGTCTCAATGTGAGAATGACTGAGCGGATTGGGTGCGTTCTTATGGAAATGGTGAAAGGAAAGTGGTATGCTTGAACTTGTGGCAGAAACAGTTGGAATTGATACAGAAGGGATGAGGGTTTCACTGTAGGAGCATAGAAAATGGACGTGGCAGGACAGAACAGAGCCTTACCCGGCTGGTGGGAAAGTCTTTTCGACATAGGTGGGCCATGATGCCCGCGGCCAAGGCATCTCCAAGCACATTGATCATCGTTCGGAATCGATCTCTGGAAAATTCCAGAACAAGACAGGGAACTATGTTACATTTTCACCAGCTTTCAAAAAGCACTTCCCTAAACATTCCAGTATTGATCATTCATACTGCAGTGCCCACCTGTGATTCTAAAAGGAAACCTGGCTTCAAGTGGGTTTGGATAAATTTGCTGGCCTTGCTATGATTCCAATAGTGTGCTGGACTGCTAAAACACACACTTCTAGTAGTGATTCCATTGTAGCCTCTTTTTAAAAAAACAGTGGAACCATGTGATGGGGCTAAGTCCTACATTTTGTGGAAAGCAATGACTTAATTAATCATTTATATCTGGGTTTTTCATAAAATCTGGTCAAAATGCTGATCAAGATTTGTACAAGTAGCAACTGTTTCTATTAATGCACATTTAGGCCAGATATTCAATATTTACTGGACTGTGGATTTAGGGAAAAAGGGTTAAACATCTCACAAATTATTATGAAGTCAATTAACTTTCATTTCTAATATGCACAATACCCATTTCCATTGGGCAAATTATGCAAACGACAAACTTCCTAAAGTGGTATAACTGCACGTTCTTAGAGATGTCCAGTAACTATGATGTATGGATGTATAGCTTGTGCCAGACAAACTCAAATTATAGGTAAATGGTGTATTCTTGTCATTAAAACATATGTGCATGTTTTTGTGGGGCTGAAATGCTATGCCACACCTTTTGCACACGTAAACCTGTTGATCATGTAAAACTTACAGCACCCAGTCGATGGCCACAATGAGTGTGATGTCATCTGGTGGCAGGCCCACTGATGTCAGCACAATCACCATGGTTACCAGGCCGGCCTGCGGAATCCCCGCTGCCCCGATGCTTGCAGCTGTCGCCGTGATGCTGGAGGAGCAAAAAGACCAGGATGCACTTGTGAATGTACTGGGTGAGTCACACCTCCAGTCAACCGGTGTTTGTTACTGGTATCACAACAACAAAGCTATATTGGTGCAGTTAAAATCCAACCAACTACTGCCCTCATTTGGCTGTAGCACCATACAATGCTCAGTTGCAAGCATCTGAAATTCCCCCACAGTGTATGCCCTGTTACACAGAAACAAAGAGCAAAGTAACAAACTGAAATGAAGTTGTAACAGCTGCAAAGTTAAGTGCTGCCATTGATGCCTTGACCTTGAAGGCTCTTCGATAGTTACAGACGAATTACAGTTTAATTCTACCTTAATAATAGCAGTGTACCTTATGGTGACCAGCTGCCCAAAGTCCAGCTCATACTCATTGACCTGCGCGATGAAAATGGCCGCCACAGCTTCGTACAGCGCCGTGCCGTCCATGTTGATGGTGGCGCCCACTGGCAGCACGAAACGGGCGATCTGGCGATCCACACCACAGTTCTCCAGCAGGCACTTCATGGTGATGGGCAAGGTGGCAGAGCTGTGAGGGAAAGGGGAAGCAGTTAAGAAGCTGGGGATTATAACCAGGAGGTTGTGGGTTCAAACCCTGGATGGTACCTTAATAAAAAGGCATGGATCATGTAAAACAAAAAATCTAAAGCATTCAGGAACAATTGTAAGAGTGCCATCTGCTGACACATTCATTCCACCCAAAGTGTGTGTCTGTGTTCTGCAGTTTATGTATTCTCTCTGTGTTCTTCTGGCCCTTGTGCATATTATCAGAACTGGCTGCTCTTTCCACTCTCCCACAGTAGTTTCTGTACCTGTAGAATTCTGAGGACACTGTTTGAACTTGCTGTCATCACCAGATAAGCTTAACAAACTCCTCCATTCCACTCCTCCTCCTCCTAACATCAACTATTACGAGAGCAATGATCAAACAGACCTTGGACCAGCGCTTGCAGGTGTTTTCTACCCAGAACATTGTGTTCGCAAGCTCACTCTAAAAGGAACATGACCCAACAAGCAGGCATGAGCTCACCTGGACGAGGTTGCCAGGGCGATGACCAGGGCCTGCAGGAGGCCGCGGATGAAGGGGAAGGGGTTCTGGCGCGTTATGATGAAGTAGAAGCTGGGGAGCAGGATCAGGCCGTGCACGAAAAGCCCCGCCATGACCGTCAACGTGTACATGCCCAGCTTCTCCCCGATGGTGGCGGGGTCCTGCATGTCCAGGATCTTCCCTGCCACCAGGAAGATGATGCCGAAGGGGAAGTACCTGCAGGCAGGCGTCACAGAAAACAACACCATCAGGAGATACTGTAAGCCTCCACTCTGCACTGGTACACACCAAAGCCTCTACACAGGAAGCGGGTATGAAAGTCTATGTACGCCCTTTACACTGAAATTTTATTCCCCGACGCCCACATTTCCAGCAGTGGGACTCTTTATTGACAGCAGACATCCTTCACTCTACCACAGCTACCAAAGCGTTTGGAAATCCCTTTCCACACGCAGGGTGCTTTGTCTAACTAGCGCCCCGCAGTCTGTGCACAGTCCCTGGTTCATCTCTGTGCGCAGAGGCTGATTGGCGCGTCGTGTGCGCTTCACTCAGGTGCACGTACCACATGGCAGCGTTGATGATCTTCATGACGCACTCATTGATGCACTGGCACACGCTGACCAGCGGCATGCCCCTCTCTCCCATCCTGCCCAGCAGAAGGCCTGTGGAGGGGGGGGGGGGGTGCACAGAGCTCAACCTCACGCTCCAGGCTGGGGCTACACTACACTACACTGCCCACCCACACTGCTTTCTGCGCATTCTTTCGTGGCATAAAGTCACCCGTCCGCCGAGTAATAATTTCATTTTCTATCTGAAATATCATACATGCACACAGGTGAAACAAGAAATTTTGGTGTGACAACAGCAGTCATTTGCTGTCCCATCATGCCAGTACTAATCATAACACTTTTGTTCCACTCATACAAGGCGTGCATGGTGGCTGATAGCTATCTCACTGTTATACAGGTAAAAGTATTTTAAGAATTTAATTGAACCCTGATCAGAATTAAGTATTCACTAATCAAAGCTTTTTGTGATAAACCTCCCTGATATGAAAAATAATGATTTATCTTAATGATTGTTTTTTCCCTTCCCACATGGATTCAGTCTGTTAAGCTGTGTCAGAACAGAACTTGTACAGAATTCCCTGTGCATCCTGATCAATAAATACGACCCTGTGACCCCCCAGCGTGATTGGTCAGTGCTTCCCGGAAGGCGGAGCGGCTCACCCATGGTGGCAGAGAAGATAACGATGCCCAGCACATTCATCTGCTTGCTGCTGCCTGGAACGTTCTTATACTGGACCTCTGGGGCAGGTGTGAGCTCCAGAAACACCGGATGGCCTAATCTAGGGTCATTGTAGTCTGGCATGATGTAGACGTAGTTGGGCTCCACAGTCTTCTCAGCAGGTTTGACCACGGGCACCAGATCCGTCTTATACTGTAAGAGAGGAGCACTGGAGGGTTAACATCATGGCCACAAGCTGCACACCACAAAAGCGGAAGGCTGCATGCTTTTTTTTTTTGGGTGTTTTCTTTTGCTTACCTGTTGAAACGTGGCTTCAATCAGATTGGCTGGAATCATGTTCCTTAAAAGACAAACATACAACGAAGAAACAATCATTAAATGGCATGAAGGTCAAGTAATGTCTGCCATTTTATAGCTGAAATAGACAAATGTTGTCCAGCCAATCACAATAAAAGCGCCTAGCTAACATTCTGATATTAAATAATTGAAAAAAGGACGAATATATGAAAATGACCCGCCTGATACACTACTGCTCTCTATAATGTGGGTGTGTAATGTTTTTTCAAATGCAGGAGTGGGTTCTTTGGAGCTCGACAGGAATAGCTCACATACTTCCAGTCAGGTGACGTACACTTTTTCCAGGTAAAATCCCTGGGTTGAGGTCTGATCCATAGGATTGCTTATTAGCTGGGCTGAGCCAGATCTATGCGGACAGTCTGTAAGTAAGTGAATGAGTAAATACGTCTCACTGCAGGATGCAGCTTAAGGTCTCACTGAGGGCACCTGGGGCCTCCACGGGGTGTGTGTGTGTGTGTGTGTGTATGTGCGCCTGCGTGCGTGTGTGCGTATGTTCGTGCGTGCGTGCGTGTGTGTGTGGTGGGGGGTGTTGTAAACATCATCACAGCATTCACACCAGATCAGAATCATGTGAAGAGGGGCAAAGACATTCCATTTAGGCCCACAGTGAGGGACAAGGTACAAAGTTATGTAACAATTATTCACTCTCCAGCTTCTCCTAACTTAGCTGGACACCTTGACGACCCATCCTGATTGCCAAAGCCAGCTCAGGGTAACTAGCTTATTAGCCATTATTAGCTCATTATTAATTTATAATAAAGTGGTTGGTCTGAAGACAATGATGATGTTTACACTAGCCTCCATCCTAAGCCACAGCTTTCAGCTGTACACTCTGTGGCTGGACCTTTCTGGTGTGAGAGGTGAAAGTCAGTGTATATTTAAACTTAGTCACGCTGCATGCCCATCCCCTCTAAAAGAGCTTGTTAAATCTGCTGGAGAGATCCTCTCTGCTGCTTACTGCTGAGGCTCTCCCATGTGCACAAGTCATGCTTTCGGACGGATTACTAAAAATACCTAAATCCGCCCTGAGCTTTAATGGGATAGCGCAGCAGACCAAACGCCGGATTCCGCCCCTCAGTAAAGCACTGTGCAAAGTCACAGGTGCGATTAGAGCAGTTCCTGGAAGACACGCAAGGCCTATACGGTGAACGATCTAATGGGCATTTATTTTTAAGTTTTGAGTTATCCTCCTTGTTCAGTTTTTTTTTCTTTCTTTGTTTTAGACCGACTGCCACTGATGACACTGAACAAGAAAGGTGAGATGCTCTCTGTTCAGATGGTGTTTAAAGTCACTAGTTTTACATTTCTACATTTACACTTACATTTACTCATTTAGCAGATGCTTTTATCCAAAGCGACTTACAATACGAGGGATACATTCAAGCTACAGTATGAAAGGAGGCCTTGTAGTAGGCGTGAAGTGCTAAGGGAGCTGTAAGGGATAAAGCAAGACAATGCAGACAGAAAGGTGCACCGATAAGTGCTATAAGATAAAGTGCAACAGAATAAGGTGACGGGTTAGAAATGTTAGTATAAGGTCCCCACTAGTGTATTCAAATAGTCCATGAGAAGTTTAACAGAGCCACGCATGTGAAACTCCACTCTGACTCCCATGATGCACTGCGTGTCACTGTGGCCAGAGAACTGAATGGTCCTGATCCCACTCGGATTCCTTCTGTATCATGTGTCATCTGGCGTGACTAATTAATTCCATTAAACCCACTGAAGACTCTTGGAGCCAAGCCAGATAAAGCCATGCGATTTTAGCCACATTGTTTCCACAATCATTGCCACAGTCTTTGTTGTATCTTAGCTAATCGTTTCATTGACCTAGCCTATTTATTGGTCTGTGCTACTGACAGACAAAATAGCCCATATACCCAACAGACATTTAAAAACCTGGTTCCACAGCTATACAGTCATACTAATTCCCTGGGGGGCTGTGTCAGGGTGCATATGTGGGATTTTTGTCAAAAACAATTCTCCTACTTTTCAGTCCAGTTTGTTACCTCATACCCAGAAATTTCCAGATCACCTTCATATATCATCTGACTTCACAGCTCTTAAATAGTGTTCATTAAACCAAAGAGCTCAATCCTTAGTGGTGTCTTTAATGCTCCTTGCCAAAGGAAAGGACCTGCACTCCTTCAGCAATTGAAACAATTAAGAAATTAATTTTATTATTTTCAGACAGTGTAGTCCAATAAAGCTAATGTGTTTCAGTCACAAGACTCTCCTTCACTGAATAGGTGTGATATTTCCAAGGTCCCCCGTTTATCAGTCTCACATTGGTATGTTTTGACCCCACAATTTACTTACCTTCCCTTTGTTACAGGCATTAATGTCTGTGCTGCACCAGGTGAGCAGTGCGCAAAATCAGGCCTCTCTTTCTGTCTGTACGATGGGTGTGGCTTACCTGATGAGGTCGAGCAGGGCGTCAGCTGATGTCATGACAGGTCCGCTCCCCTGATGGTGGCCCTCCTTCTCTCTGCCGGTGCCCGGGTGTATGGCGATCACCAGGATGATGCCCACGATGACGGCGATGAAGGTGGTCCACAGGTAGTAGGTGATGGTGAGAACGCCCATGCGGCTGCTGGCTTTGGTCTCCATTGCTGACAGGCCTGACATGAGACTGCACACAGGACACATACGCTGACAGGAGGGTGGTGATGTCACCATCCTCTGGGGATATAATATGGCATTCAGTTAACCTGAGCTCTCTTCCAATCTGATCAAATTCCCTTTGCAGACAGCCCTCATCCTGAGGAACTAACAGAGCTTACGTCTGTACTTCTCAATGAACCAAGCGATCCAGATTAAGCATCGTGCTCAAAGGCACGTTGACTTGTCTGGGAATGGTGCCCGCAATCAAGACGATATTTACACTCTGTTCTTTAATCACAATGGTACACTGCTAAATGTGCTTGGGACAGCCTAACTGGATAATGTTTAAGTGACAAAATGAAGCATGTCACATGGGCCATACTGTCCTGACGTCAAGACCCAAACAATTACCACAGTGCTCTTCCATGAAATCTGCTGCAACTCGCTTCTCTTCTAAGAAATACGCTCCATGACAACTGCTTTGTTAGGAACGCCATGCCGAATTCTGATTGGTTTATTTAATGATTAATTGATTCATTGATCCACACGAAGGCGTGGTTGTGAAAGAGATTGGCATTTTGTTGGCAGATGATTTCAATGCTCCCTGTTTTGAATAGCAGTCCTTTACTGCAACAAGTGCATGCTTTTCAATGACCATTTGGACAGCAGGCCCACAATCACTGACTGCCTGAGATCTCCATTTTTACTGTCAATAATCTCTGCTTGTGTATTGCATCTGTAAAATTTCATTGTCATGTACATTCAGAGGTTAAGACTTTATTGCGGACAGATACAGTGGACACTGAGGGCTTTACCTTGATGTGATCAGAGGAAGAATCAGCATCTTCAGCATCCTCATCAGCAGCTCCCCAGGGAAAGAGAAATAGATTTTCGCCTGCAGAGAAACAGAATGCGTGTCTCGTGGACCTGAAAGCAATTCCTTCTAAAACAGTGCTCTGATTAGAGCAAAAAAAGACACTTGACTTTCAATACAGACCACTTCACTGGCTCTGCTTCTTGTCATTTAACTCTGTGACTGCACAGACTATGATGGCATATTCAAGTTCAATATATTCCACGGAGAGACCATGAAAGGCAGGTGTTGTTGTTGTTATTTTTGTTAATATTATTATATTTTATGGCACGGTTTTATTCATGTAGAGAACAGAGATATCTCTGTCGACTGTGCGCAAACACAGAATACACACGGCATTCACCAGCAAGCCATAAACAGCAGAAAGCTTAGCGGTTGTTGCATGTGAGGAGCCTTATTGTAAACATGTTGACATGGGAAAGTTTGCAGACACTCTATGCAAGTCTTGGTGCCAGTGGCACGCTATCGCGGTACATTGGGATAATCCCCTCCATTGACCAGGGGAAGACAACATTTGTTTACTGAACAAGGGGGTCTACGACCCCAATGCATAATTACGTTTGGGTGATGTGTATGTTATTTAATGAATGTAACGTTTCCAAATGCTTGGAAATGTTTCGTCCGTCCAGTCTCAATCTATAGTAATAATATGCTGGGATAACTGTGTATGTTCTTTAACTCTAGATTACGATTAACGTCTTAATTACTTGACTCTAGGATTTTAGAGTCATAAAGATAAATACCTCAGCTTTAAGTGCTGTAACAACTAAAACTTTGATTTCAGAAAGATTGCTTTCTTTTCACCCCGATGTAGGCCACATTTAAAACTGCCTCACAATAACTGGTCACTGTGAGACCAATTAATCAGAAAATTATATTGCGCCGATATATCTCCAAAGAGCATGTAATCACAATATCAATATCAAGGTCTTTCGTTTAGATTACATTACCTTCATTTATCACAAGAAAACTGAATTGCACCCATCCAAGTTAACAGTGCTAGACCTGGAGAACAACGCTCCCAGACCAGCAAGTGCACTACTCAAGTATCAATACTAGTTAACTTGTGTTAATTTGAAACTAAGACAAACAAGAAACTATGCGAAGTCTGCAAATACATACAATATTAATACCGTTTACTGGTACATATTTCCAGCTACAATTATCTGGAAAAACAGACCAGTTCAGAAGGTCCTTACCTGGGTGGAGAGATTCAGACTCCTCAGTAAGAAGCCTAGGACGCACCCCGTCACCACAGCGAAGATGGAGAGCGTCAACAGGCCGTTCCGCCGGCAGTACTCCCTCACCCATAACCGCAAATTCAGGGAGAATAGGCTGCGGAGCACCTTCTTAGCGTATTCCCGCATGGTTTTCCAGGGGTCCTCACCAGAGAGGGACTTCTGCTTGCTCTCCGAGTCTGCGGTTCTGAGACTAGTCAGCTTCACGTCCATACCAAAACCGTCCCGGACAGGAAGTGTTTTCCCTGCCAACTCGTGCAAAGCTTTTCCTCACAGGAGGGATTAAGCAATCAAGGATAGACTGAGGCTAATTCCGCTGAAAGACCTCGGTCAGGGAGGCTTATCGGGGCTGAGGGAGCTGTAATAGATTCTAACACCTTTTAAGTTCGGCTGCCAGTGACACCATGGAATGTAAAATGGAAATTGATTTCTTGATCCCAGTTGAACAGCTTTTTGATACAGTATCGTCTACAGTCTAAGGGTATTTTATCAGAAGTTGGCAGCTTTCTGTCTCATGTTCCAATTAGTGGACCACATAGCCTACATTTACATTTTGTCACAAGGATTCAAAAGAGTGCAAGAGTGAAACTGATGAAGTGAGGGAGACACTGGTACACACATAACATAGGGGCTTACAGATAAATTCTATAACCCCCTGTAAAGATATTTTTTGTTAACAGTACTCAGGGTGTCTAGACCTTGATGGGTGAGGTGACAGTTTTGATGACACAGAAGAAATTATTGTGACTCTTTTCAAGCAACTGTTTCCCCTTCTTAATCTTGTGCACAGTTTGTAAAAAACTTGATTAGTGGTGAATGCAGTATCTACCTTTTTTTTGTCTCAAAGCGTTTAGAAGAATCAATCATAGTGCTGTAGAAGGCAAGGCACAGGGAGTGTTGTTCCAATCTCTTTCTCAGATTCAACCAACAATCGAGCAGAACAGAATTCCTCCTTAGGACCCTAATGTATGCAGTGCGGTGGGCAAATAAAATCAATTTTACCCTCAATGATGGCATACAAGCAGCAGAGCAGTGACTTCAACACACACACACACACACACACACACACACACACACACACACACACACACACACACACACACAAACACACACGCTAGTGTAAACTGAGTTGAAAGCGTTGGGGTGCTGGTGGAAAATAGATGATAAATAACCCCTGTCCTGGGCCCTGGAGCGCTACTGTTCAATTCATCTGGGGTTTTTTTAAAAAAGCGTCAATATGTTCAGCTGCAGCCAGAAGACTCCTGTTGTCTTCCCATTACTTTTTGAAGCGCATTAGTTTCGTCAGGAATGTAGGTTGGGCTGCTATTTCCTGACAAGGGGGCACCTGCAGTGACCATTTAAACGTCACAGCTTAATGAGATTGTCCACATGGGTCACTCCCGCCCCACCCTTTCCGTAACCTTCGCATCAGTTTAATTCTTTGATTGCTGACACTGTGGCTCAGCAGAGATCTTGCAACTTAGCCAACACAAATATGTCTGTCATTTGCCTTTGTTAGGCATATATGCTCTGTGTTAGTATCAGATTGTAAAGGTTTTTCTGCACCTGCTGTTTAGTTCGAGAAAGTGTTGCTCTTTATGACATCAGCAGAGGTCAGCACATCAGGACAAGAGCACAGTGGCCAAGAGGTCACAGAGGTCAGAGATCCTTTTAAATTAGTAAATGCCCACAAAAAAGGGAGCAGGAAAATTTGAAACAGACCTTTTTACTTCAAAATAGGCCCTCTTCTTTTTGCTGAGCCCTCTTCGTTTTTCTGTAGCCTGTTGTCCCATGCTTGTCAGCTCCATGAGAATTATAACTGTTGGAATATTTCTTGAGAAATGCATTGGACTGCCGACATAAAGTCAAAAATGAGGAATGGGGAGCAACCTTGCACTATTACTTGTTTGGCAGATGCTTTTATTCTGAGGGACTTCATGGCCATCATGGTATGCTATGTCAAATTAAATTTATTTGTTATAGCACGTTTTCACAATTCAGACTGTCACAGTGTAAATATAAATGTAAATGTCACAAAGCATTGAGCAAATAGCATACTGGATTTTCAAGATGGAAAAAAAAACCAGGGCACTTGGGAATAAACTGTAAAATTATTTCCGTACCCTGGGAAATACAGCACACATAACGCTCGTCATAAAAGCTGTTAAGAAAATGGGCTTAGATGCAGAATGAAACCCATCAAGAAGAGCTTTCAGACCTCAGCCGTCTCTAAGATAATTTCAGGTTGTGTGGCCAATGCAATAACCATTTATGAAGCTAAGCTCAGGAAAGTGAGCCAGTTATATCTGAACCACAGTGGCATTCAGTACAGCTGAGGAGTGGCATGCTTGAAAATGCTAAATTTGGCATAATAAGTGTTTTGGTTTACCTAGGTACATTAATCTGGGACATTATGTTTAAAAGCAAAATCATTCCTGAAAATTGAGTAGATTGATCAAAATTGGAATTTTTTCTCATCTTATCTTACAAACCTTTGTATATATTGAATAGTTGGGGAGTGTTGTTAGCCTGTCCTCACTCTGCTGCACTGCTAAATGGATACACTTCTATTCTCTGGATGATATTGTCTGCTAAATGACAGTAATATATGTAATGTAATATATTTTTGTGACTTACCGTATTACATGTGTAGACTATATTCCACATTATATGTCTAAATGCCCTGTCCATCATGAAATATTTCCATATAAAAATGGTACCCTTGGCTTTGAGACCATAGGGGTGACCTCTGAGGTGAATCAAATCCCATCAGACTAAAATCCTTAATTGGGTAATGGCAACAAGGTCAGAGACTGTGAAGTCTAATTACGGAAAATACAGGATGACAATGAACAATAGACATCAGGGACACTAATTCTGTTCGTCACCTTGTCCACGGTGACATCATAGCTATACAGCTGGTCAGAGGGCATGTCTGTGGAAAACAAAAGCCTCCCTCTCGGCTGTTGCTGTGGAGTCCTGGTCACCCATAGGGTGCCACACAACCTCATACGACACGTCAAATGTCTTAGCCTGAACACAGCCTATAACTTAATAGTTAGCTCAAAGACATTTTTAAGTGATATTACAAAAAGGACAGCAAATAGAAGTTTTGGAGACAGCCCTGAGGAATGTTTGGGTAACATATTATCTGTCGCCTTCACTGTTTTCTTATAATAATTGAATATTACAAGCATTATGACCAACAGTGGACCTATGATCTATTATGCAAGCAAAGAGCTTAACATAGCTCTTTACCGGAGCTGAACGAAACACACATTTAGGAAAGACACAGACCCAAATGTCTGGAAAACACATGCTCACACACCTTGGTGAGCCACACTGCCTAGCCCACCCCTATGCTGCTGGGAGAGAAAGAGAACTGTAACCACGGCAACAGAGAACAAGGAGCCAAGCAGCACACCTCCGAATCCCGGGCTGGGAGGAAGGATTTAAACTTTTCCGAAAAGATTAAGGGTGCACTTGGAGTGGAGCTTCTGGGAAAAGAGGATTACTAATACAGTAACCCTCTGCTCTAGGCAAAGTGAGCACATCCACATCTGAGAAACAATAAGTGGCGCGTCATGGTAATTTTACAGTGCCTCTACTCCCCGGCCCCACAGTGCATAGTGCTCCACCTTTTCTGCCTGTTGAACTGGCTTTTGCTCTACATTACCATCTCACCCAGCCGTGATGAAGTTCCGCTCATTCACAGCAGCCTGCAACCTTCTGAGCCCTTTACACCACTTCCCACCTGCTGAGAGGGAGAGTTCCGTGTTTAAAATCAGGTTTTCGGGTCAACCTGAACTCCCTATTTTAATGGGTACAGCCCATTTTACGTGGTTCCTCTACATAAAAACCTGCAAATACATGACAAGCTCTTCTGAAGCCTGAGCTCCTGATCTGTTTTAGTACACAATGTGATGTCACTTCCTGTAGCAAAACTATGGGTCGTGTTAAATATACAAGCAATGTGCTTTGTCCTTGACTCAGACTAAGGGATTCATGAATGTGTTTTATTTTAGTATCACAATAAACATCTTACTGTTGTATACTTGGATAGTAGCACTGTTATTCTGCTTGATGATTTGTAACTGATGTTATTAAAAATTTGTTAAGGTCAGAATCTTAGAAATGCATAACACTGGGTAGATATTAATCATATTTCTTGTTTTTATTTTGATAGATCTGGGCCTCACTTGTGAATCCAGGAAATTCAAGCATATGGACCAGAGAACGTGGCTGTGTTTGAATGAGCAAAGTTGTTTACGTGGTTGCTTCAGAGAGTACATTACCAGGTACACTCATTTCTGTGCTTACTCAACTGTTGGTTCCAAATGGGTTGTGATATATTTGAACATTTCTTAGATATATTTATAATTCTTCTCTGAATGTTGTGGTTAAAGAGCACCAGGTATGTCAATTGCAGCATATTCACTCGAAGAAAATCAGTAATAAAATTGCAATTCACAGTGCGGCTTCATTCCCATCTCTATGCATCATACACATATCAATTAAACAATTAATGATTTAATGCATTAGCTGATTAATATGCGATAATAATAATAGCCCTAATCATCGTATCTACAATCTGCAAAGAGTTCTGACTTCTGACTGAGATATTAAAGAACAGAAAGCTTCTTTGAGCACAAGTTTTCATAAGGCTTTTAAAAGCTATTCTTCATGTTTGTCTCTATGGGTGTGACGTGTCTAAGTGTCTACATGCGAAGCATACATGTGTATAGGTGTGTGAGTGGGTATGTCAGCGTTTGCGTCGCTCACATGCAAACTAATTCCTCTTACGTCATAAGCCTATTTTTAGCTCTCTCCTCCTGCTTTCTTGTCTTTCCTTTCCACATCTTTGAATACAGGAGCAGGTATTCTATCCATGTTTTGGACAGAAAACTCAGCAAGGTTTGCAAAGACGTTCATTGCATGAATGTTCTTGCACTTTAACAAAAAAAGAAAAAAGATGATTCATGTCTGTACCCTTTTTCCACATTAATGCTTCCAGCAGCTTAGAATGGTGGAAATGACCTTTCACCCAAATGACAATATAGATTTAGATGTTTTAGAACTATTCTCTTTCTAACTGAGAAGACAGCTTGAACTGATTATGAATACTTTTCCAGTGCTTCTATGATCTAAAGATGGCTTGAAACATAAATCTTAATGAAATATAATGCTCTAATTCTGTTTCAGCCAAGATGTATGAGAGACAACTGAAAATTACTCAAAGAACTGATAAACTGGTGCATTTGCCTTTTTTTTTTAAACACATAATCCAAATCCATCTCTACATTCTCTCCTGTCTTTGAAACCACCAAGTACTGCAAAATCTATTTTACATAGCAAGGGAACATTCCCTTTCAACATGGTGAGATATTTTGTGAAAGAAAAAAAAAACGAACATGTGACATTTTTGCCAGGGCAGAATTAGACCTTTCATTTAACATGCAAAATATAAACATACCTTTGTAACTGGAGAGTTGGAGCAATTTGAAGCATTTTAGGGAATTTTTCAAGCTGAGTAGGCCTTCATCCAAAAATCTGGGACCATCAACCTTAATCAATGGATCAAAAGGCAGATCTTGCAAGAGGACAGCACATATTATGTATTGTCCTTTTGCAAGATCTGTCACGTTACTACATAACACCATAGTAATACTACATTAAAATCATAACCTGGTAAACACTATGAGGAGCTGAAGGGGAATGATAATCTGAAACACCCCTGGCATGTGATGAGAGCTCAACAGGCACAGATTCCACAAAATTCCAGGGGTGCTGCTGGGAGACGAAGTCCAGAGCTAGCTCAAAAGCACTCTTAACAGTGGATTAGAGTTGTTGCTGGCAAACTGTGGTCCTACAAACTGTGTAGTAATTGTGGTTGTAGGAATATCTGTGAAATTCTTCTTGATGTCTGGTTGCTGAACTAACCCCTGAAGTCCCCCCCCATCACTACCCTCATAGAATTAGGATAACGGAATGACCACTAGAGGTATTTCACTCCTGGCGGAACCACAGGCTTAGAACAATGTAAAAATAAAGCCAGATCAGATGAGTTCAATCTTTACTTTATTTGGAAAAACAAAAACAAAATCTTTACCAGACCAAAATAGTTTGGCACAACAATCAAACAGACTAAACCCGGAATTTCTGAATGTATTTCTGTTACAGGTGTTCATGGTTTTAGTCTCATTCTTTTCCTCAATGACAACAGACACCAGCCATAAGGAAAAAAAAAACTATCTGCAATTTTTCATTACATCCACAACATCCTACACATAATTCCTTGCTATTTCTCATAAATAAACGCTTTAAAAATTCAGGCGATTGAACTGACTTGCGTTTAAAAAAAAACACACACCAGACGTATTACGTAAGAAAGCTACAGTGAGGTGTTTCATCGTCCAGTTGGTGTTCCAGTTTGTTTTTTTTTTTTTGGGAAGCCTGCTTAGTGATTCGCCTCTGTGAGAGTCTGCACAGACAGGATTAGTTACACACATAACGCTTAAACTGTGCGCTACAACAGCTGAGGTGAAGTGTGCCAGAGTCCAAAAAGGTGGCTTCCCCAGATGATCCCGGTATAAACTGCTTGCCCTCGATGCACGCTTGCTGGCTGTTACTTTTTTCCCCCCTGCTTTTTATTTTGAATACGGGTAAGAAAAAAAATGGGACCAAACATGCAAGTATTTTGTTCAAAAAAAAAAAAACACTGTTTCCTTGTAGTTGCAAAAGTGATTAAAATGTACAAGGGCAGCCTATCTTCATGTCAAACTTTCATCTGCAAAAGAATATCAAGAAATAAATAACATTAATTTTGAGTGCATTCACATTTCATTACATACAATTTAAGGCACTACAACCCCATAATTCATTTTTTGTTATGATACAATTCAACCTGAGTAAACGTTCTCTATGTAGCCTTGGGAACTTGAAAACTGAAGCCACCTGTGGAGGAAAAAGGTCTAACCTACATGTATGTTGTGTAAATACGGTGTGAATGCAAAACCCCGAACAAAAGAAAAATGGCACGTCTTCTGAGCCAGAGCCCTCTCCAACTTAACCGGCGAGTCTGATGGATGGGACTGCACTGGGTAACCAGGCCAGCAGTCTTCCCAGCCCAGCCTCAGTTTTGAATTTTAAGTTTAATTTTTAGTCTTAGTAACAAAAAGAAAAAAGGCGAAACAGCAAGGTGGCATACACCCAAAGAATGTCAATATGACGAACAATTAGAGGAATCCTCTAATCCGCTGGACTGGTGCTTCCATCTGGAGACCAAGTCAGCTAAACAGTAGAACACAAATGATGTATGGCTATGTTAAGAACCTCATCAAAGCTGTGGGGCTATATCTTTTGTGCAATAAATGTGCAATAAGTCTTCTCCACACAAAATAAATGAGTCCACCAAACACCAGAATATCAGCAAGTTATCTCCTGTTCACAATTGCCACCATACATATTAATCCTTCCTTGTCTTAGTGGAAGAGTCCACTTTCATCACCTGCGGGGGGGGGGGGGGGGGGGGGGGGGTCTGCTTTGCTGCATTCAAGAAGACTGAGACACACAAACACACACACGCAGACAGAATAAGGTGTAGAGGGCAAGCTGCCTCCCTCTGGTGGCAGTGGTGGGGCACGGCAGGGCTATCCTTACCATTCAGAGGGTCATGGCTGCTCCTCGTGACTGGCGCTCGGCGGTCGACTACGGATTTGACTCCTCAGCTGCTCGATCAGCTCTGGGTTCTGCTGCTGCATCTGCTGTGCAAACTGCTGTCCCCTGCACACACACAGACACACACACACACACCATCATTCAGCATGCTTATGTTCAGTGAGCGGTGGTGAAAGAGCAAAGAAATGGCTTGCACAACTTAAGTTTAACCTAGATTAACTAAGAGTAACTTTTCCTACGTTTACAAGATACCTTTTATATTTTCAAACAAGTGACAGCTGGTTGTGGAACAAGAGATCAGCCAGTAGAACATATCCCACAGAAACCCGCTGTTCAGAATAAAATACGGGCTTGAGCTCATAAAGATGTTTGCACTATGTTCGCGCTACTTCCTCCACTGACTCATCACGGAAACGCTCACCTGATAAACAGGTTAAAAGCAATTTCCTGTAACTCCCGTGGTGACGGTCCTTTGCGCTGGAGCTAGCCGTACTGCTGCTGTACTGAAGACCAACTTTCAGCCTGTTGCTATATCAACGCCAACATCTTTTTCCCCTCTTGGCTCCACACACTTACAGGCAGACATATTTGTCCCGGCATCACTTCTGATGCAGACCAGCCTCCACGATGAATTCAGGTGAGTATATCGGTTAGTGTCTCTGTAAAGGTGAACTTACGCTTGGATGAGCCCGGAGAGGTCATTAGGGCCGCCTGTTCCTGGAGCACCTGCAGCCCCTACGGATCCGTATGCCCCCGACATCATGCCAGACATCCTGAAACAGGGCAGAGCAACTGGGAGGTTAAGGTACGCTAAGGCAGAGAGCACTGCCCTGCTAGCACACAGTGCAACGTCCTCGTTCCGTTCCTATAGCTTTATAGCAATGTCACACTACTAATTAGACACCATTATGTGTTTGCTGATATTACCAGTATGACTGACCTATGCACTTTACTAACATACGCACTTACGAGAACTTTAACATTTAAGTATGGCGGTCAAATCTCAATATTTAGGGCAATGCTTGAAAAACTTACATTTGCTGCACTTGAGGGTTGTTCATTAGACTCGATGCCTGAAAAAAAAAAAAAATCAGTAATTATAACTTGCAGCCAGACACATCCAAAAGTCAGCTTGTTTAAAAATGGTATCATTCCATGTGGTAGAAGTTTCTGTCAGCAACTGGAGCACCAAACCCTAGAGAGGATAGTGTCCCTCCATCTCTCCTTCACTCTGACTAACTGAATGAGTAGTACCATCCAAGTTACCAACAATAGTTCCTCATTTAACTACTAAATAAATGGATAAAACTGTTACCTATGTAAGTTTCTCTGGATAAGAGTGTCTGCTAAATGACAGTAATGTAATGTAATGTAGATGATGGTCAGGCCAACAGAGTCACTAAATCCACCAAACAGTGCCTGTTCATTTCTCACTCACAAATGGTAGCTTTCCCTCTTACCATGCTCATGAACCCAGGGTTACTTAGCAACCCAGCCAGATCCACGCCCCCCATTCCTCCAGTCTGTGAGAGAGAGAGAGAGAGAGAGATGCATTGGGTCAGAGCTAAGGACAAATCAAACCCCGTATGCAATGACTATAAAATGAGCCATCAACTCACCGGACTGGGCATCTCTTTCATTTTTTGCTCCGCTACTTTCAGGTTGGACCTGTACGTCTCGTTCTCTGGGTCCAGCTCCAGGGCTTTTTTGTAGTAATTAACAGCCTCTGTGTGTTTGTTTAAGCTCGCCAAAGCCAATCTTTTGACACAGAGAACGACAATGCATTTTACATTACATATATACCATGGGTAATCTACATAGCTTATATCTACTCTCCATTTATCCATGAACATTTCCTTAAGTACTTTACTCAAGAGATCCATGCATTTTTACCATGCAATCCCACCTAAAACAAACAATACAAACCTACAAACAAATGCACCACCTAATGCATCACACCAAAGGCTAAAACAATCTTTACACTTTACCATCAATGAATTAACTGGAACACGAAGTATCCACTTTCACACGTACTTTGAACCCACCATTACTGCAATGCCATATATCTAACCATTCAAGCCAATCTTCATCTTGACTGAAACAGTTTAGCTTCTCTGAATGGCACTCATTTCAATCCCGTGGACAGGCGCAAACCTAGCGCAGGACGTACCCCATTCTGCCGTATGCTTTGCTGTAGCCAGGATCAATTCCAATTGCACGCTCACAGTCCTGCACGGCGCCGGCGTAATTACCCAATTTGCTGTACGCCGCAGCCCTGAAACATCACAAAACGTGTTTCACAGAGGCGAGAGCAGTTATCAGCGTTTCTACGACTGGCTGCACTCTTATCAGCCACCGCAACAGCGATGTCAGCTCGTACCGGTTACAGAAGTAAACTGCATTCTGTGGGTTTATCTCAATGGCTTTTGTGTAGAACTCCACAGCCGCAGGGAAGTTTTCCACCTTCATCTGCTCGTTGCCTGAAGATGAGAGGAGAAATAACAGCTCATTTGTTATCTCCGCTGCCCAGAATGATGTGGAGTCTCTGTGATATTGATTGCCTGACTCTGACCATTTTACAGAGCACTGAACAAGGCAAACAAGCAAACTGGGAAAAGACCAAACCTTCAGTTTTGAGCCTCTCAGCTTCTGCTATCTCTCCCTCCGTGGGGGGCTGGGGGACAGGGCTCACCTTCACCTGGGGGGCATCTGGATACTGAAACAGAACCAACAGGAAGACGCAAATCTTTCTGGACTTGAAATGAAAGAGCAAAAATATTCCAGACTTAGCCTGCCCCCAAAGCTTTATTTCCATTTTACAACCCTTTACCTTCAATTTCATTACCACGTATGAACATTTATCTAGATATAAAAAAACCCCTAGAACTTTTGAAGTACCCCTGGAGTTACCCATTCCCATGGCTGAAAACCTCTGCCAGAGACTCAGCCTTATAAAGCTTAAATCCATCCCCTTCCTGCACACAGAGCTGTACAGCAGGGTAGAATATAATGTACTACCACCTGAGTTCTCACCTTGGCTGTTGCTGAGGCAAAAATCTCAGGCAACGACTGTGGCACTGCCAGGCTCTGGTCTTCAGTGGAGACCCCGAACGCTGTTTCCAAACACTGGATTGCAACTAGAGAGCCAGAAAACAGGTTCTGAGAACACTGGGAATGACTTTATCGAAAACTTTGTGATACACATCCGCACCAATAAGCAGGAAATATGTCACGGTCATATTTTACCTTCTAAGCTTTCCTGTGCATCTGACGACAAGCTCCCAGAGTTGAGTTGGTCATGAAGAAACTGAATGATGGAGTATGCAAGGCGCTTTGTGTCAGCCATCTTTGTCGGAGGTGGAAACCTCTGCTGTCAGAATGTAGAGTTTGGTTAAAAGCCCTGAAATATGAAGAAACATTTACCAAAAAATTATGAGCTGTCACTAAAATGCTGAACTTGCCACATCAGAAATTCTATATAACTCTATATTCTATAATTCACCATAATGACAGCTGGTTAAGGTGCTAACAATTTGCAGCCCGGTGCTGTTCCCAGTGAAAATTTACTCACACACTATTAACGTGCCGCTTACATCAACATGCGTCATCAATACTGGAAAAATGAAGGGTGCAATGTCTTTTTGCTGC
The DNA here is from genome assembly GCF_013368585.1 of Megalops cyprinoides. Taxonomy (NCBI): domain Eukaryota; kingdom Metazoa; phylum Chordata; class Actinopteri; order Elopiformes; family Megalopidae; genus Megalops; species Megalops cyprinoides. Next base: position 20,237,790 of record NC_050602.1, on the reverse strand, counting down.
TTCACCAAATTTCGCTACACTTGATTTAACATAACATGATTTTCGGCTGCCGTTATACTAAATATGCACCGCTTAGGAAACTGACAATTTCATGTTATAAGGAGGACGCTTTAAAAAAAGAGGCGCTGCTCGCTTCGCTGCCAAAACGATACTATACCTGGAAAAGTGACCCCTGACAACAACATATCAGGTAACACGTGGATTCGTAGCCAAAATATAGACTATACACTCTAAAACAATCACTTGTTACTGAAGTATTGTCGTCATACCTGCCAATATACCCATATTCTGCTGGACAGCTAGCAAGGGAATTTACCAAACTTCGACACAGCAAGCTGAAGCTCCTATGTTTCGCTATGCTATCAAACTGTGGAAAGGTTAGCTTGCTAACTTAGCCAACAAGCTACTCATTTAGTGTATATAGATCTAAGCAGCTATATAATGGAAAGCGGTAATTCTGCATCACAGACTAAGAAAGTTGGCTGCAACATAACAGCAGTCTGCGGCCTCAGTTCGGTTGGAAATGATAAGCTATCCCGCCTGCCAGATACCGAACACATGCCGAAAAAAACAAAGGCATTCATCCAGCTAGCTAGCGAGCTGGCTATTGTACCGCTGAACAATAAATCAACACACTATCTCTCAGAGTTCCCTTCGCCATTTTAGTTGTATAATCGTGGGTTTTCAAACACTAGGCCACGCTTCTCTCACGGCGTTTTGTTTTGACGATTTGTGGTTTGTCTTAAAAAAGTTCTTTCTTACCTCCCGTCTTTGGGTCTAAGCGGCTTCCTCACACTACGTGGTGGCTAGCTGCGTCTCATGTCAAATACGTCATGAGTAAGAGGGGCGTGACTCGAGGGGCAAGTTTTAGCAATGGTTGATAATGATGTCAGTGCAGGTCTGTAGTCTCCTCATTTAATTCAATCAGATCTAATTCAGCATTAGCCAAATACACACAAGTGCGCGCTGAACTCAATGACAAGATCAAGGTCAATGTCCGTATGTCTTGCAACATAGCCATTTCGTTTCAGATTCATATAAATGTCATATAATATCATTGATATTGATAACGGCATTTAAAAAGAACTGACATAAAATAGCACATATAATTCCAATCGTATATATAATGTACATAATTCTTATCGTCTATGCTGGCTCGACAAACTCCCACCGAACACCCACTCATATGCAGTAAACGTGCATTTTTAATGTGCTTAACTGTCACCCTTAACCAAACTGTGCATTTGCACATTGTGAATTTGTATATTTATATATTCGTCTCTATTCGTGTATTATTGTTTGTCAGCTATGTGTAATGTTAACTTTAATGTTGCGTGTACATCACTTGGCACGTGGCTCCATTGACCACATTTGCCCCCTGGAGACAGTAAAGTTTAATCGTACTGTTTTCATCCGACATTTTATGTATGTGTGGACTGCAATACTGACAGAGTCTGTACAGTTAAACATTTATACAGGCTCGTAGGCCTAAATGAAATAATGTACAAACAATGTACAATTATTGTACAGTCATTTATTTTATTTTACAATTATCTAACTAAAAATAAAAAATGACATAGGCTACTTGCATTCTATAGGCCAGCACGAATCACGCACTTATCCTTTACTCAATCAAGAAATTCATGGAAGACATATGCACATATGCTAAACAAATGATGTAAACTACAATGACAAATGTGTTGAAAAAGAAATCCTCTGTACAGAACCAATAGACTCGCAAGACAGCTAGCCAATCGTATGGGCGACAGAATGACTGGCGCACGGTTAAACTAATCAGCAACCAACGCTAACGTGTCCGGTGAGGAATGGGCCGTAGTTAGCCGGGAACCTATCTGAAGCGCGTCAGAAAAAAGTGACTGAACTCTACGATATCTGAATTATGCCTCCGACAGGTGAGCTAATTTGTCTTTTTTTGTGCAATTTATTTGGCCGCTATGCAAATCACAACAAAGCCACTCAGTTTTACACCTGACAAACGAGAGAAACAGCAGCATCTGTTGCTACATAGCCATTTTAGCGGATGCATGGATCAACATTTTTTCCCATGTGCAGATAATCCGTGGTATTACGCGTTCTGATATGGCGTTACCTAACCATGTAGCACGCTATCAGGTAATCCAAGGTGTTCAGTGAAATTATCAATCCTAAATCCGATTTTTCATTTTATTTTCCAAAAATAAAGACGGCTGGTGAAAGCTCAGTGCATGCTGCTCACTGAAAGATGCGTCTCCCGCATCCATGTTCAGGCGCAGGCTAACTGGACAGCTAAAATAATCCTCGTTTAGTGTTGTGTCATATTTAAATACCTAACAAACCACGATTCTTCAGCAGTTTCTACTACATGCGCAAGTTTATGGCGGTTACCTAGAGAAGATATTTTTTTCTTTTGGATGGGTCAGTGTTAAGGAGAAAAATCATTTGATTGGCGTTGATCATTTAAAGGGTCGAAGGGTTTGTGGAACATAAGACTGTCCTGTTTCTGCATCGCTGGCTGTCATTAAACAACTTTACCCTGCGTCCTGTTTACACTTTTCACACCAATTTACTTGTTATAGCTACTGATCACTGTAAACAGCCATTTCTTAGTAAAACGGTTTCAGATAGCAATGTGTCTTTATAAGCCGTTCTAGTTGGTAACAAATTCTATGTTTTCAAATTGCTGGTAATTTTTAGTGGAGGTCGTTGTTTGTACGTAGCTCATTAATACGAATAAGATTTTTTTTTTTAAAACGGCACGATCATTCCGGTACACCATAGTAATGCAGATTAAGCGCCCCGAATGGACGAATTAAGTAGGTGCAGATGGTTACACAATGGCTTTGTAAAGAGATGTTCTGAATGTCATAACTGTAATTTCCTTACGATTCTACAACCGAACTTGTAAATTTGGGGCTATTCTTTGTAGTAAACCTCCAGTTTGTTGGTAAAATTTTCTATGATGTGTTCATATTCGAAAGCTATGTAAAAAAATGAATAAGAACTGCATGTTTTTAGTAACTGCATAACGTTCATAAATCATGTAACAACTGACATTGACAGACATTGGGTGTGCTGTGTCACCAGCCATATCATAAGTGACATAACCCCAAATGTTAATGTTACAATTATAACTCAAGCAGTGTTTAGGAAGACTTTACATAGTGCTTATGTTGGACACATGCTATTGAAAGTTATCCCTAGTTATCATTTAACATTTGTATTTATAAATGAAGCTTGAAATTAGAGTGAAGTATTCTGGGATAAAATGCCTTAAGTGTTTGAAAATTAAACCTAGCCACAGTGTGGGTTAGAAGGTGTACATAACCAAGTAAGCATTAATGTCCAAGCATGCCTTTATAAAACAGATACAGCCAACCAGATGCATTCCCTGGATGCATTCCCAAATGCATTCCCTTCTTTTTCCCAGTATACCACCCAACTAGGTGAAAACAAGAAGTAGTGTCCTCAGGGTACACTAATGCTCCCAAGAGATTTTATTTGTACAAATAACATGGAGAACGTTGTGATCCCTAGGGCAAAGAGCATTAAATTGCCTGTGTAAATAACCAGTTAAGCGAGTGTGATGGACATAAGAGGTGCCTTTTAACTAACCTTCCTTTGCAATAAAATATTCATACGCATTGATACCCGACGCCGCCAGGGGAAGTGGTGTTTGGCAGCGATGTCCGGGTGTGTGCGGAAAACCGCCTGCGCTGGGACCTGACCCCCGATCAGATCCGGCAGATGTCCGACGAGCTGATCGCCAGGACCAAGCAGGTTTATGATACCGTGGGCTCCCTGGACCTGGCCGACGTCACGTACGAGAACACCCTCAAAGTTCTGGCCGACGTGGAGGTGGAGTACACAGGTGAGCAGGTCCCCAGCTCTGGGCAGGTGAGGGGAAACCTTCGCACAGTTAAAGGAGCTTGTGTGGCACTCCACTGCGTGTGTTTGTTTCCACGTTGTTGCTAAACCAACTGTACCGTCAAGGGGCAGAGGGCGAATTCTCCAGGTTTTCCTTATATGCATGCTCTTCATTTTCTGGACTTTTGGTTATTCAGATTCGGCTCTCATAAAAGAAGAGAGTAGATTGACATATCAAATGGCTGCCATCCAGTGTAGCTCAGCACCGTCTGTGTTTTTATATCCATTTTTTTTTTTTGCTGTTTTTTATCATTTCCCTATTTTTTCAACAAGGTACTCTTCATGTTCTATGAAGCTTCATTGCTTGTTTGTTGTGCATTCTGTCTATTCCTTTTGATAGAGCATATAAATTAATCTGGTTTACAGAACAGCAGTGGCAAGAGGGAGGGCGGGAACAGTGTTAAATTGAGTGAGGCGTGCTTTGTCATCAATGGTGGAGGTACACCGCACAGGGTCATTGCTTCTCAGGCATTCACTCCTACTGCCAGCCAATTGGTGCACAGCCAGAGCTATATTACAGTACTGAGTACTGTTTTGGAATCCCCCACACTGGAAATTCCATGGCAGTACCATTCTGTGCCTCACAGTGGAAGTGTATACATTCAGAGTGGATTAAAATGATTCTGTATGGCCTGACTTACTACTCTCTGGTTAGTGCATGTAAGCAGATGTAACAGGCTTTGTGCTTCATCATACTGTGCTTTATAAGGTTTCAGATGAGAAAAAAAGGGCAAATAACTAGAAACAAGACACTTTTTGAATTTGTGGTTATAGTGTGTGGTTATGGATGACACTGGTCGAAATGGTCTGTTGTTTATTTATTTGGTCCCTCAGATTAATTAAATATGGGGAGAGCCCCTCATTTCTTTTATTGTACAGTTCAAAACTATTTTTGAATTATATTATAGGACTTCCAAATATAATATAACATGGGCATGCAGATAAACAATGTAATATGAATATTTTTACAGTACTGTTATACCCTGGGCATTATATTTGACCAATAAATGGTAGATAGCTAGGGACGTGACAAAAACAAAAGCGACGGCCAGGTTTGCGTGAGTGGATAAGTCCAGATAAGTCCACATTGCCAACACGTTACACCTGCACTACTCCACTGCCATTGTGTGCTGCGCAGAAAGGCCTGAGTTGGCAGGAAAGCAGTACGCAATGGTATAGACAATTCAGCACTTTCTACATAAAGACTGCGTGACCTCTTGCCTGCACTAAACAACAAAGTGTATGTTGACGCTGTTAAAAAGTCACTGGCCAGGGTGAGGGAATATGGATTTTATTTCATGTGGTAGTACCTCCCCCCTCCCAACCCATACACAGACACACACACACACACACACACACACACACACACACACACACACTGAGGGTTCCCCTGTGAAAGAATGTTTGCTGAATGTATGCTGTTGGCTGTACTGCCTGGTTAGGCTCATTTACTTGGTGTTTGCTTGACAAAATGCTTAGCACTTTCCCCCAGGCTTCACTTTCTGACCTTGTTTTTTTTTTCCCCCTGAGGAATTAACATTCATTTTGAGGTCCAGTTATAAATACATAAATAATAAATACAAAAAATAACTGTATGGTAAAATGTTGATCATTTTTCAGGGAACAACCAGAGGTGACTTTAACTAAATGCAACAGTACAGGGAAGAGGGAAGTGTCCCATTTGATCTCCCTGTAGGAAAGAAAACTAAGACAGAAATGGCTGGTCTTATTAAGGCACCTCTCAATCTTACTAGTCCCCCCCCCCCCAGCCTTCAGGGAGGACTGTGTTCTGCACTCACACAGGAACAGCTCTCTTTTCATGTTAAATATTTTTAGCTGAGACTGGAAGAAGCGGACCTTGTAACAGTGGCAACTCACTCACTGAACAGCCCCTGCAATGAGTGGTATTTACCACTGGAGGCACTAGAGGGCAAAAAGGTGATTGGAGAAGTTGCTGTCAACATGACCAGTGTCTGTTTCATTTGTGTTCTGTGGATTAATAGCCTACTTGAGGCTAGAGTCATATTAGTTTTTGCCTTGTATTAGATCCCAGTGGTTGACCTCCACCTCCTGTTTCCTGTCTTTGTCCTGTTTTAGTCCAGCGCAACATGCTGGACTTTCCCCAGCACGTCTCTCCGTCCAAAGAAGTGCGAACAGCCAGCACAGAAGCTGACAAGAAGCTGTCTGAGTTCGATGTTGAGATGAGCATGCGTGAGGACGTGTATCAGAGGATCGTTGAGCTCCAGGTGAACCAACCGGGTCCTTTCTCGCTCTGATGTCATTACACGTAGCCCCCTGACTCTCAGTGCCTACACCAATCAGATTCTGCCTGCTTTAAATGACAGTAAAGTAAACTTGGTAGATCAGATCCATTAATGTTAAATGATAATTAACATTTTTACATGTTTTGCACAACTCATTTACCCAGCGCAGATTTCACAGATTACTGTACATTTTGGGAGGAGCCATTTCAACAGCTAGCTCTGTTAGTGAAATTTCAGGTTAAGCACCTCAGTCCCCAACACAGCAGTGACTGTGGGCTGACAAGTCCAGTTCCCTAACTGCTCGTCTTTCGGCTGGGATGAACAGCGTACCTGTAGAAATGGAAACATTTGGAGCAAGACTGGCGACCTGTTCAGTGTGTTTCTGTCCATTTCTACAGGAGAAGGAAGATGCCGACACTCTGACTCCCGAGGGGAAACGTTACATGGAGAGGCTGATAAAACTAGGCCAGAGAAACGGCCTGCACCTCCCCAAAGAAACACAGGAAGTAATAGACCTTCCAGCTCAAGATGTCAATACAGTTTTCAAAACGCCATTCACCTTTGCTTGCCCTGAAACTCAAGACAATGACACCAGCTGGCATTTGTCAGAAATCTTCGGCAACTGTGTGTTTTGTTTTGTCGGTTTGTGTGGTAGGAAATAAAAACGATCAAGAAGAAGCTGAGCACCCTGTGCATCGACTTCAACAAGCACCTGAACGAGGACACCACCTGCCTGTGCTTCGCCCGGGAGGAGCTGGGTGAGCATTTGAGTTCCATAGCTGTATCGTCAACAGCCAGTGAGAGGACGTAGCACTAAAGTCATGCTAGTAGTCACTCTCAAAGAGGAAATAAAGGAGGGGAAAAAGTCTCTTGAATAGTCAGCTTCGAGTGGCAAATAAGCTTGCTTATCTAGGAAAAAAATCAGGTGATCTCTAAATTTGAAGAGCAAAGATGTTTTTTTTAACAATTAAAAAGGTTAAATTGTTACAGCATAATGTAATAACCTGAAAAAACATATTTCAGGGGGCCTCCCAGAGGATTTCCTGAGCTCGCTGGAGAAGGATGACGATGGAAAGCTGAAGATCACGTTGAAGTACCCGCACTACTTCCCCTCTATGAAAAAGTGTCACATCCCCGAGACTCGCAGGAAGCTGGAGGAGGCTTTTAACTCCCGCTGCAAAGAGGTGTGACAGCAGATTTTTTTTGTCAGGATATTCAAATGAAGCTCCACCTGCTTTAAGAATATCTGTATATCACTAACTATAGCTCAGACGTCAGCACATCCTATGGGCTAGAGCTGTGGCTGCTTTTGACATTTGAATACCTAAAGGCAACATCAATGTCTTGATGAAACCTTGTGAAAATGGTTAAAAAAACACCTTCAAAAGGTAAATTTGAAAAGGTAATTTTATAGTACTGTCAAAGACCCATTGTGATTTTTCAAGAGGTCTGAGGTGTTACTAGAACAACGAGATTTATAAGACCACTTATCTAAGTGCCTTATCTAACCAAAATGCATTCAATTTAAGTGCAGAGGACAGAAGGAACTGAGTATCTGGTCATAATACAGAGTATCTGTGGTCAAAACTCTCCTCCACTCTCCCTCTGACAGTTTGTCTCCCCCTACAGGAGAACTCGAGTATCCTGAGGGAGCTGGTGGAGCTGCGGGCCAAGAAGTCCAGGCTGCTGGGTTTCAACACCCACGCTGACTTCGTGCTGGAGATGAACATGGCAAAGACTGGGAAGAAGGTCTCCCTCTTCCTAGGTACTTTTTTTATTGTTTCTCTTGTGAGAAAATATAATAAGAAAATCCCTGCAGCAAATTCAAAGCAAACACTCAAACATCCAAAAAGGTAAAAATATATAGGATGCAAGTCTACAGAGAAATATGAAGGACTAGAAAGAAATGATAAAGGAAGAACTCCAAAGTGAAATTTTATTTATTTTAATTTTGTTTAGATCTTCTAAAATGATGACAAGAGACAAAAAAAAACTTTGTCTCATTTTTCGTGGTCATAACTTGAGGAAATTTTAATGAAATATAGTCAATGGAAATTTCACTCTGTGTCCTGCTTGTCCACTTGTAGCAGCAACTGCAGACCAGGAAAATCACCTGATCTGTGGAGGTCAGTGAACTCACATGCTCACCTGTCTATAATTCCCTCTATCCACCAATCAGAGGAGCTGGCTCGTAAGCTGAAGAGCCTCGGGGAGGAGGAGCGGGCTGTGATACTCGCACTGAAAGAGAAGGAGTGCAAGAAGAGGGGTCTGGACTTTGACAAGCAGATACACGCCTGGGACACCCGGTACTACATGACCCAGGTGGAGGAGAACCAGTATGCCGTGGACCAGAACCAGCTGAAGGAGTACTTCCCCATGGAAGTGGTGACCCAGGGGTTGCTGGACATCTACCAGGAGCTGCTGGGCCTCTCCTTCGAACTGGTGGAGGGCGCCCCTGTGTGGCATGAGGATGTCACACTCTACTGTGTCAAGGACCGCAACACGGGCCACGTCGTCGGGCAGTTCTACCTGGACCTCTTCCCCAGGTGACACCAAGTGAATAAAGACGAGGAATGTTTTTCCTCATTCATTCATTCAAAAAAACAGTTTAAGGCAAAATTGTTAGCTTTTTCATTGAATACATTTATCTTGACCATGTTCTTCTTTAATATAGTGTAGTAATCCTAATTTTTTCTATTTTTCAGTTTATCATTACTTAAATCCATTCTTTCGCTGAACTTAAAACCCACATGTCCCTTTTAAGTACACATGACCATGTTCAAGGGATTTGGTGTTATCAATATGTGTTTCATATTGTAACTCTGAGCACATAAGGATTGATGTGATGCTCCATTTTGGCATGACTTTGCCATGATAATCATATGAGTTTGAGGTGAATGTAAAGTCCAGCCCTTCAGTGGTTTGTCTGTCTCTCCTCAGAGAGGGGAAGTTTGGGCACGCCGCCTGCTTCGGTCTGCAGCCCGGCTGTCTCCTGCCTGACGGCACCAGGCAGATGGCAGTGGCAGCCATGGTGGCCAACTTCAGTAAGCCCATGGCCGACGCCCCCTCTCTGCTGCAGCACGATGAGGTTGAGACCTACTTCCATGAGTTCGGCCACGTCATGCACCAGCTATGCGCTCAGGTGAGGAGGCAGTGTGTGTGTGTGTGTGTGTGTGTGTGTGTGTGTGTGTGTTTTTCACCCCTTATGGTAGTGCTTGAGGGGCGGGGTTTGTGTTTGTAATCCTTGAAGTTGAGCTTGAGGGGTCTGTCTGAAAGGTGGCATGTGACCGTGCTTGTGCATGTGACTGTTCTAACTGTATTCTACTAATGGCCCACCTTAGCATGTACCTCACATGATCAGATCAGGCTTTTTATATTATTGGTTACATTTTAATAACTGCGTGTGTGTCCTCCTCTCTTTCTCTTCCTGTCTCTCTGGCTGCTTCTCTTTTGTCTTTTTATCTTTCTCTTCCTGCTTCTCACTCTCTGCCCCCCACCCCCCTCTCTCTGCAGGCAGACTACGCCATGTTCAGTGGCACCCACGTGGAGCGGGACTTTGTAGAGGCTCCGTCTCAGATGCTGGAGAACTGGGTTTGGGAGAAGGAGCCGCTGCAGCGGATGTCCCGCCACTACAGGACTGGCAACCCCATCCCAGAGGAGCTGCTGGAAAAGCTCATCAAGTCCCGTCTGGCCAACACCGGTAATGACGCACTCCATAAACTGGCCACCGTGGGGAGCAGTGCACAGCAAACGCAGCAAACGCAAGCTACAACTACACAGATTTCCTGACGGTGTAGCAGGTGTCATTTCTTCTGTAGTACTCCCACCAGAAGGGTGGGTGAAGGGGGAAATACATTACAATACATTAAATTACATTCATTTAGCAGACACTCTCATAAAGAGTGACTTGCAGCACAATTGAACATAAGTGTATCCATTAAAATTGAATGTGCAACAGTGTGAGACCAGGCTAACAACACTCCCAGACCAGTGAGTGTGAGCATAACACTGTTAAAGCCCTGCCCCAAGTTAACAAGGGGAGCCAAGTATACTACCATATGCAATCCTCTCTTGTCTGTCTGTGAGTGAACATTGGACATTAATCTTTTGCTGCCCCTTTTGATCTGTGTCCCTGGCAGGGCTCTTCAACCTGAGGCAGATCGTACTGGCCAAACTGGACCAGGCCCTACACACCGGGACAGTGGTCGACCCAGCAGAGGAGTACGCCAAACTGTGCCATGAAATTCTGGGAGTTCCGGCATCTTCAGGTGAGGACCTGGGAATTTAGAGAAGGACTAAGAGTCTGGGATTACCAGCTGGTACATTGAACAATGTCTGCCATATATCAGAAATGGCACATTACCAGAAATGGCTCCCATAAATTGTAGCATCGGTAAAGTTTACACAGATCTTCTACCTCTTGTTTCCTCTGTAGGGACCAACATGCCGGCCACCTTCGGACACCTGGCAGGTGGTTATGATGCCCAGTATTATGGTTACTTGTGGAGCGAGGTCTTCTCCATGGACATGTTCTATGCACGCTTTAAACAGGAAGGTGTCATGAACCCCAAGGTCAGAAGAGTGTTCTTACTTTGTTTGCTTTTACTTTTCCTACTTGCACATGCAGACAATGCTGTTCCTTTTATTTTCTGCATAGCCAAAGTTGCAGCCACTTCTGGTTAAATAGTTTAAGGATGACCACATTTATTTTGTGTGCTCTCTTGTTATTATTATTAATACTAATTTGTTTAGTACACACACTTATTCACTATTACTTACTATTACTTACTCTATTACAGTGTCTGTTTTTATAGCTGTGTATTTTTGCTTCAGCAGTTAAGTATGCTTCTCATAGGTACAACAGCAGTACCCCTGGGAATCAGAACTACAACCTTGTGATTAAAAGTCATGTTCCCTAATCACTACACACTGGGTTCTTCCTGTGTGGAAATGTTGGACAGGCCAGCAGAGGCCAACATAAATCTTCCATGTGTAAAGTGAACCCTCATATCTCCCACAGGTGGGCCAGGACTACAGAAACTGCATCTTGAGGCCGGGCGGCTCTGAGGATGCAGAGGACATGCTGAAGAACTTCCTGGGTCGCGAGCCGAAGCAGGAAGCGTTCCTCCTGAGCAAAGGACTAACGGTTGAGCTGGGGGAGAGCATGCCATGTGCCTGCTGACCCCTCCCACTCGTACAAAACATGGCCAGCACCACCCCTGAGTCTGACAGCCAGCAGGGGTCAAAGGTCGAGCAGGGACTGAACTTCCCGGTTTTCCTCATACAAATATCTCCTTTTAGATCCTCATTCCCACACACACACACTCTCTTTCACAGATACCAATTGGGTTGCATTTGAAGTTTTTTCCCCACTTTGGAATTGAATTTGATCCAGTTTAGAGAAAAAAAAAATAAAAAAGAATTCATTCAGACTACATCTTGACTCATGTTGATTTTTTCTCTATGCGTATTTTATAATCAAAGTTATTTCAGTCACTTTCTGTTGTTTTTGCGCGATTACAATTAAATTTAATAAATGATAAAAAAAAATGGAAAATCTATGCACACTGTCAAATATGCCTTTATAAAATGTGCTCCTACATTTGATTGTTCTTTAATTATTGTGTTGGCTTTTAGTCATTTATTTTATGAAAAACAAACTCAGGGTGAGATTCCTGCATCAGTTATACTGGGGAATATACAGTGTTTTCCCCATTTGCTCCGTTGAGTGTGTGGTCTCATCTCTGAAAAATCTCAGGCAAAGTTGTTTGTCTCAAAATGATTGTGAGGTAAGTGCATGATGGTGTCTTCATTGATTTTGTGACTCAAGGTCTATTTAATCATGAGTAATCATTAATTGACTGTGTTTGGGAGTAATGTCTTACCAAGTTAGTGCAGCAGTACACCGATAATCTAACCTTCTGCATACTGATTGTACAAAGATGGTGTTTGGTTGACAGACAGCATATATTGCTTCTCTTCTGTGTTCTTCTGTCTTCAGTTTCGCAAGGCTTGACATTAAAGTGGTTAAATCAAATCAACAACTGTGCCAAATCACCTCTCTGACTAATAAGGTGATGTGCCTTCAGAGAAATAGATGTTACTCAAGTGTATTGCAATCAGCCATGAATGGTCAGTTAACTGATGCCAAAAATATGATGACATTTTACTTTTTCAAAAACATATGAACAAATGGAATGGTTTAGGCAAAGATCAGCTTTTGTCCTTTTGTCCAAGAAATAAATAAATGCCATAACATGTAAATGCTAGTGATTTGAGTACAAAACATACAAGTTTTGTACAAAGAGTATGAAGTACAAAACGATTATTTTTATTCGTCTTGATGACAGCTGACACCAAAAATTGTATGTTTTACTTTTTCCAAATACATATGCACTAATGTAATGGATCACGCATGGATCAGCTTGTGTTCTTAACTAAGAAACAAACGCGTACCATAACATGCAAGTGTTGTTGTTTTTAGTACAAAACACTATTCTTTTTTTTGATCTTGTTAACAGCTGAACTGAACTGTGTTTGTGAAGAATAACAGTAACACTTGCATTGCCCTGTGAATCAGAGTTAAAGACAACTGCTGTTAGAATACTGGCCTAAATTTCCTCTCAATGCAGTATCAGTTTACAATGATAAAACAGTGACATCTACTGATCATATGTAGAATCATAAAACAGGTCAGTCGGTCTGACTAATTTCATTGTGTCTTGTGGCGTCATGGCCCGTTCTCTCTCTCTAAAGATTGAGCTTTGGATGCTGTTGTCTGTGTACTTGGTGTGTAGAAACTTAAATGGGTGCAACCCCCTCAACAGTAAGAGACGCTACACCTAGCAAAATGTTCCCGTACGTTTTGAATATATAAAATGGGCTGCTTACATTTTCAAACAAATATGATCAACACTTATTTTGTACAGTACTTTTGACAAGGATATCTTCACACATGTTCTCATGCTTGATTGCGGTACCACATTGACAGAAGGATGACCGGCTTTTCATCGACTGCAAGTCCTCTGTCCGAAACTGGTACAACCACAATTTGTTGACCTATAGCACTGGAAAGAGTTACAACAAAAAGTAAATGGAACATATAGATGGAAAGTATAGAAAATAGATCGACACTACCCATGATTTTCTCCGAGATTTCTCCAACCAGCCTTCTCTTCCTAAACAGATTAAGTAACTAGACGCTCGGCTAAATGTGCACACGTATTGACTTTGATGTTGGTACTTCAGTAAACATTACCTGCTCCAAAATCAACACGGAGATAGCAGTCAGGATCATCACCTGGGGGAAAACTTACCTTTATCTGTACATGCTGCTTGTCCTCCGATTGGTCGGTGGCTGCAAGTGATGTATAGAGTCGTCCCCCCAAACAGTGACGCAGCGACTTAGCAACTTGGCAAAGGGGACTGACGTATTGCTAAACGAACGCTTTTTGTTCCGTCAGCGAACTTGTAGGTTTTAAATATACTTAACGTTTGCTAACCACGGCTATCGAGAGGGCAGCTCTTGCGGTGTGTATTTATATTTTCCTCACTCTATATTTATTGTCCAAGCACATTTAATCCTAAGGAGAAGCAACACGTTTTCAGCGATGTCAGCCGAACTGAGAGAGCGCTTTAATAAGTTTTTGAACGAAAAGAACTTTGTAACGGATTTGCTTGGGAAGGTCGAGCAGAGCACAGGAATTCAAAAACAGTACATTGCATCAGGTAAGTGGTTGACTAACCTTGTTGCTTAGATGTCTGTTTTTGAGCTTGCACCCCCATCTAAACAAGCCATTTAAAGCTCCGTTATGCAATGGTGTCTGGGCACTAACAGCTCAAGGTTCACCACGCTGTCGCGTGTACATATTCACCACGTAGCCTATCAGTACATGCATCATCTTAGCAGCAAGCTGGGGAAAAGAGATAGACAATCAAGCAAAACCTGTCTTTTGTCGTGCGATTATTCCACAAACCTACCCTTTCTCAGTAAAAGAATAAAATCTCTTGAATAGTTCACAGATGCTAATTTTAGAAGGCTTGTTTTCCTGATTAGTTTGTAATTTAATGGATTCATCCAAAATATGTGGTGTGCGACTCATTGTCGTTGTTACTCAAGTATTGTGAAGTAGAGATGGTTGTCTAACATGCTGTTCCAAACCAAAGTTTGATGACATTTGATATATGTAGGACATATTTTTTTCGCAATTGGAAGGCCCCTTAAGTAATTGGTCTGTTTCAAGTAACACTGAACCTTTAATTAACTGTAGTGAAAAGGCTGTGAAATTGAAAATATTTTGGTCACAGCACTGTTTTATTGTGAGAACACCTCTCAGTGACTTAAGTAGAGGATAGGGCTATATGTGTGCTATTAAATGAATTAAGTGTCTGCTTGTTAAGTGCCCCCCCCCCCCCCCCCCCCCCCCCCCCCCCCGACTTGTATTGTCACAGCGACAGCAGCCACACTACTGTAAAAGCATTGTGTAACCTCCGACTTATTTATTGCATAAAAATTGGGAATTGTTTACTTTACATGTTTTTAGTCAGAGTGTAAAAATCTAACAAACAAAATATGGTGATTTTATCTGTATGGACTTTCTTCAAGTAAAATAGTTTTAATTTTTCTGTTATATGGTATGAAGCTATCAATTTTGATAGTTACAAGGAACAAGGAAGTACTGTATGGCTATTTCATCTTTTTATCATGAAACTCCTGCTTTTAGGCTAGATACTACACTTGCATGATTGCACCATGTAGAGATAATGCAAATTGTGCAGTGTTGGCCTAATGGCTAAAAACTGACATTGGCAGTTTAATGTAGGGTATTATGTTCAGACAAAAATACTCATCACTTTAATTGTAGAGATCATGCAGCAAAGCTTTATTGCAGCTGTAATATTATCTGTGATATTATTAAGAGTATTTTGTGTTTGTGGATGGATTTTAAAAGATACCATGTATTTCTGCAGTGTTCTTTCCGTCTCTGGTTTATCTAGCATGGTTTTTGTGAAATGGAGGGTCATGTCGATGCTGCATTTGGTGGGGTTATTCCTGTAGAAGTCTGTGGTCCTAATTCCCTCTGTGCTAACAGCTGGTCCTGGGAGGTATTTTTAACACGGTAACATGGCCTTGTGTATCCACTTTCTGTGGTGTGAAGGGTGGGGCTGAACAGGAGCTGAAGTGGACCCTCTCTGCAGAGTCAGCTACACTGCCTGCAGTGTGTCATGGTCAGACACTTTTGTTAAATTGCTTTTGCTTTTATGAACTCACTGTTTGATTCACAAATCAGGTTTGCATTGTGCATAGCATTGATTAACATGGACCTTTATTGTGCGGAAGCAATTGAGTTTTTTTTGCTCAAGTGTATGAGTACTTTTGCTCAAGTGTATAACAACGGTGTATGTCTTGGGACTTTGAACCAGCAAAATTCTGGTTACAGGGCCATTTCATTGACGTTACCTCCACTCTCTCAGTATTTGAGATAATTTGGGATAATTTATCTCGCACTGTGTTGCAGCAGGTGTCTGGAAGCATGAAAGATTGTGTGTTTAAAAAAAAAAAAAAAGTCAAAGCTTTTGGGGTTCAGTTAACTCTGTGGCATCCAAAAGAACATTTGAGGAAGGTGGTGCAAATAGAGAGACACTTGGTTGGCAGCCTGTTGCTACTTTGATCTTCACTAGCTGCCAAGTGCATTCCCCTTGCCAGTTTCATTTTCCCACACTGCTGCTTAGCTGTCCACTACAAACATGCAAGGGCAGTGGATACATAGCATATAAGTAAAATACAGGTGCAACATATGTAGTTTCCTTAGACGCATCCTGGAGAATACAGTCACTTGAAAATGCAAATTTGGTCACATTCCTGTAACAGTGACAGAATGAGAGAACAGTGTCCAAACAAGCAAGCAAGAGAAGGTTTCTATCACGTGAGATTACTCTCAAGGTTAAAACCTGTATGACACCTCATATCCTGTTACTGAAAGTAAACACAGCATGGTGTCTTTGCAAAGCTTTCACAGACAGATATTGCACAGTATTCCGCAGTAGCTGAGGTCTTACATGGATATCTTGTGATTTGAATGCTGCCGTAACTCGTTTGGCATGTCAACAGTCTGATGAGACATTTTAAGGTTAGAATAGAAGAGAACATTATTGGCCTGTTCAGGAATTTTGCTTCTGTTTACAAAGTCACCAGCAAGTGCACAATTCACATTTGAAATTTATATGGGTTGGATTATAGACAGCATGGTTAAAATAATAGTGAAAGACATCACTCAAGTCAAAAGATGAGTAGAGTACAAAATTTAGTGTCGGTAAAAAAAAAAATGTGATTAATTATTAAAAGGTGGCTGCAGTTGCAGTGGGTGAGAATCATTTGGTAATCTGATGCTTCGTGGCATTAACAAGATGAAACCCTTTGCTTTATCCTGGGGCATGGAATGTTGAAGGAGGGAGGTAGAGAGTGGGCAGGACTGCATACAGTTCTCCTTCTCAGAGTGGTGTGTGGAAGCCAGTTTGTGGGCAGGACTGCATACAGTTGTCCTTCTCAGAGTGGTGTGTGGAAGCCAGTTTGTGCCAAACTGAAAATAAAAGAGCAGGAAAGAAAATGCAAAGTGAAATATATTGTTTTTTTTTCTTTTTGGAATGAATCACCACTGAGAAGAAAAAGCCATCTGAATATTTTCATTTGACTAGCTTTTCATTGTGCCAATTCCGATTACTTTTTCATACACACACTCATTTGTCTGTCATTCACTCCTTAGGGGCTGGCATTGCGATGTGTTCAACTCGCTGTGGGCAGGTCAGTTTTTTCCCTGGTAGGATGGCCATGGAGAGTTCACACGTAGCAATTCATTTTTCAGTCTTTGAGCCCTTTGCCAATCCACTTACTTTATACCCAGAATCTAGTTTTTGAACAGGTGAATGTCCTCACTATCCAAAGAGGGCACCACATGGGGAAACGTGGTCTAGTAGCACCTCTAGTCTCATCTTTGCCAAGTTTGTACTTACAGCTGGGCATTTTAAGAAGCTTGACACAGAATGACTGACAATGACTGTTCTCTAGCCAACAAGAGAACAGCATTTTAGAGATTCAGAAGTGACCAGCAAATATCACAACGGAGCAGCGATGGCTTAAGTTATTTTGGATTACAGCACAAATGGGCAATAGATCAATCTAATTCTTTATGTGTAGTAGTCCTAATGGACTGTTGATTACAGTGTGGGCCTTGGTTTAGCGTCCTGCTTTGGATTGCTGGGTCATAATAAACACTTCAAATTCCACAGTTTGCCAGGAGAGCAAAGGCCAAACGGATGATGACGGATCACCCTGACATCATCTGAGCACCTCATAAACCGTGGGTTGTGTTATGCCTCCACAGACTCCCAGTCATTGTTGGGGAATGACACAGCTCAAACCTGAGTCTGTGCTGTAGGACTCAGTTTGCGTGTATCTCTGTGAACACATCACCTGTCTCGCGGTGATCTCATTTGCCAGCCATGAATTGTTATATTGGCTTTTGTCAATAGCTGAACTATGGCCACTGAGACTGTACTTAGTCGGGGTGTGTCTGTGTTTTATAACTCTGAAGGTGAAGAGGTACTCAGAGAATATGCACTTACATTTTAAGGCCTGATAGCCATCCATTTTTTTGTGGTTATTTTTCATTTTCTCAATGTTCCAAACATTTGGCTTCTGCTATGATTTGGTGTATTCTGATTTGTGGTGAATTGTCAGAGCTGGTCTAAGCACAGTCCGTGTTAGTTTGAATAATTAAATTAGTAAGCTTTGAGACCAGGTCTGTTTCTTTGGGCACTGTCTTCGAATCTACTGAAATCACTGGACACAACAGCTCACAGCATAATTAGTGTGTTGTGCTTTCAAATCTTGGCCAATCATTAAAAAAAAAAATCTGTTTAACTCATTCAGTGGATATTAAAAGTGGAACTGACGTTTTGGTCATTGCAGGTAAATGTACATGTTTTGTTCCTAATAATTTAGAATCAGAATCAGAATCAGAATCAGACTTTATTGGCCAAGCATGCTTCCACACATACAAGGAATCTGACTGCAGTGTCTTTCGTAGTGCTTGCATACAATGTCAAAGTGACACTGACAACAAAACATACGAAACAACAGTATTGACACAACAAACAGCAACTGTAGAGCATACACTTACATGGAATGAATGAGGTATGTATGAACAGTTATTGCACAATGAACATAAGTTAAAGTATACATGAGTGCAGGCTGTGGATCTGTACAACTATTAGTTTTATACAACTATCGCACTGTGTTTATGCGGTCAGATTTCATACTTTGACATTTTCTTTCACTTTTAGTACCTTTGACAGTTTTAGCATTTGGTTTTGATTTTAAAAGTGGACTGTTGGCAGATGTGTTATATATCTGGCACATTCAAACAGTATTATTTGACACGGTCTTAGATGCGCTTTAATGGAAACACTCCACAGGCTGGAAGTAGGCCCGCACTTGAGGCCTCTATGTTTAATAATGACTGAGATGCCATTGAGCTTGATTTCCATATGCAAATAACAGTGCACAGCTTCATAGAGGCCTCAGGTCTGCCCAGCGCCTGGCTCATTATCACAGGAGAGCAGATGCCGCCGAATTGACTTGTCTGACGGGTTCTGGAGTTACAGTTAGGCTGGAGGTTTGGAATGGCGGGAGAGAAGCTGAATTTAGCCTGGGTATTTCGGAGGAATCTTTCATACCCCTGGGTGTAGCAGGGCTGCCCATTCACAGGTGTGTGATAGATTCTCTCGAGGGCCCTTCCCCAATAACAATAGAAGGCTTTACCTCCCTTTGAAGCAGTCCATGAATACTGTAGTTCCCATATCTGTATGTACTCCCTCTGTATTCCTTATACTGTTTCTTCATTATCATGTTGTTTTCAGTCCATTGATGTTTTCATTTTAGACTAAACCATTGAGTCAGATTTTTTGAGAGTGCTGTAGAAATGTCTTCCAATGTGTTATAGCTGTTCTAATTACTTAATCACTGTAAACATTTACACATGTGTGTTTCCCGTAACACACTGTAGTAAAAAAAAAACTTAAAGTGTTAAAAATACAGTTGTAAACTGGGGTGTATTATTTCTAAAACTGAAAAAATTGGAATAAATATTGGACGAAACAAGCAATGAAGAGGGGAGGTTGGAGCAAAAGCCAGAATGAACACCCACAGCACAACCCCCCAGGAATAAAGGTTGACACCCTTGCTATTGTCTGTGTGTTACTAGGAATTGATCATTTATTAAAGTGCAGCTGAATCACTCAAGCTTGTCTCCTGCTTGTGTTTCTGTAGGTGCATTGGGTATTATCGGGCTGTATCTAATCTTTGGGTATGGAGCTTCCCTTCTCTGCAACCTGATTGGATTTGTGTATCCAGCTTATTTCTCGTAAGTATAGCTACATTTATTGGTCAGGTTTAATTAAGATTTGGTGCTGTAGCAGGCTGTGTGATTCTCTTTTCATTTACAGTTTTTTTTCTTCAGAGAGCTGTCATCCATTTATTGGTCGGTTGCGCAACGTATTCGGTTTCAAAATAAGAAGTAAAGGAAAAGTAAAGGTCAATCAGGTCAATAATGAGGTGAAGGGGTAGACATTACACATAGTGAACTTAGGACTCTGTTCAACCCAACCACAATGTCCTTGTTTGTTAGTTTGGTGTATTTTTATTAAAAAGATGCAGTATCATGGGTCTGATGGTTGCCTGAATTAAGGAAAAATATTTTGTAAGTATTTTAAAAAGCCTAATGCTTTCTTACTTTCTGTAAAAGATATTAAAGACAGAACACACTGCAGTTTGAATAGGTGCCTGTCATACTTTCACACTTTGTCATACTCATGATGATCTCTCTAGACTCTGCAAACGTGTCATGTTCTAAGAGCAACAACATCTTTTTTCAGCTGTATTAGCAGGATGCTAATGCAGGATAGTGGATAAATGCACCAAATCGGAAGTATGAGTGGCATAATACCCAGTCGTACCGTAGACACCCCTGAGGGATGGTCTTCTGGATCATCAACAAAAGGTTATTTCATGGTTTCTGTTTTGCACTCAGCATCAAAGCCATCGAGAGTTCCAACAAGGAGGATGACACCAAGTGGCTGACGTACTGGGTGGTGTACGGACTCTTCAGCTTGGCGGAGTTCTTCTCAGACATCTTTCTCTTCTGGTGCCCTTTCTACTATGCTGGGAAGGTACAGTACAGCACATCACACATCATGCGTCAGGCTCCATTTACTTTCTTTCTCTGATATCATTAACTCTCTGACCACGTCCCTGAATTTTAATGGAAGGAAAATCCATTGTGGAGATTGAAAATACTGGAATGCCATGTTTTTATTCTATTCAGTGAACACATGAGGTGCAGGGACTCAGACAGGACTGCAGAATCTTAGATGTCAGTAGAATTATCTCTCTGTTCCTCATCCCTTTCTCTCTCTTCAAACTCCTTCTCGTCTTCTCTTTTTCTCTTTCCACCCCACTACCATCTGTCTATCACTCCTGCCCATTTCATTCTCTCTCTCATTATTCTCTCTGTCACTATATCTATATCCCCCTTCTCCCCCCCCCACCCACACACACTTTCTCGCTCTTTCTCGCGCAGTGTCTGTTCTTGGTGTGGTGCATGGCTCCAGTCTCCTGGAATGGCTCCCAGGTGTTGTACACTCGTGTGGTGCGGCCGTTCTTCCTGAAACACCAGGCGACGATGGACAGCGTGGTCAAGGATTTCAGCAGCTCCGCCAAGAATGCCGCTGACACGGTCACAAAAGAAGGTAGCGCTCTCTGAGGTTGTGAACCTGCAGGGGGGAAGGGGGTGTGGTGCAGAGAGGTGGAGGGAGACTTTGGGGTGCAGCTAATTGCTCTGTTGGATAGGAAGTAGAGATCAAATATTAGAAGATTGTTTTGGGTGAGACCCATCATGCACCATAGCTCATGGGGAAATTAACTCAGTAAGTGGGATGTGAAGTGTCTGTGCTTACATTGACTCTCAGTGTCGTGTTCTGACAGAAGTAGCATTCAGGTGTCCTCAGTGTATGGTTTTAAGATGTCTCTGTTTTGTTTCTTTGTAGCTGTCAGGATAGCCGCCTTCACCCACGACAAGACCCAGTAAGCTGACAAAGGAATGAAAGACCCGAAAACACTGCGCAGGACTTTAGTGTGATGCCCCTCACGACCACGTGGGGTTCTCACGCAAACCGAGCCACTGGTACCATACTCGCTGTTGCATTGTGGGGGATTAAACAGGATGCTCTCTCTGTAAGAGCTACAAGGGAAACCCACATTCTCACAAAGACAGGGCGAAATCACACACATGGAGTAGTGCTTCTTAAGGTAGACCACTAACTCACTAACTTCATAAAAATCATATCAATGAATGTGATTATAATTTTACTTTCGGTGAATCCATTGGGTCTTTAATTGTCAGTCAGTGCAATGTCTCATTTTCTTGGGTTTCAGAGGGAGAGAGAGCAGTGATTTTTACATTAGGCCCTCAGAATGTTTTTAAATGTTAACTGTTTACATTTTTAAAAAAATGTTTCTCTCCCTCAACCTGTCTATCAAGGCTGTTTTCTGTTTATCCCTGTATGTCTATATTTGTGTGTGTGTGTGTGTGTGTGTGTGTAATATACTTGTTTTGATCTTTGTCTTCAAAGAATTAAACTGGAACTAGCTTATGAATCCTCACATTGATTTATGAGGATGTTTACTTTGTACAATTTTATGTCATTTGTACAAATATCTCACAGGTACTGTAATCACATCAGGCAGGACACTGTTGATCAGCCACCTTGATGCTTTACTCTCAAGGGTAACAATGTAAAATAACTGTTATCTGGTTTACATTCAGAAGAAATAAAACCAGGAAATATGAATATGAATACAATGTTGTGCATAATTAATTTGTCATGGGGAAACTAAATTAAATGAACAACACAATATACTCCTGGTTCCCTCAGAAAGACTGAGTTTCATTGAGCCATTGCAAAATTAATCTTGTATTCTTGATTTTTATGCACAGCATAGGTAGTTTTGCACTACTGTGATAAAAACATGTGACAGGCTTGTCGCAAAAAATGTGTATGGTTAAGTGCCGTAGGTTTGGCTTCTGTTGTCATTTTCCAGCAATTACTTCATCATCTTTGCGTGATAATCTTTTGTCCTTATTGCTTTTCTAATAACTGCAGTGAATCAGAGAAAAAAAACTTTGAATAAAAAAAACCTTCAGTGTTGATTGGATGAAAACACGTCGTTTTATTCTTGACCCTCAAGTACAAATACATCAGCCATTGCCTCTCAGATGGCCAGCAATTCAATTTTCAACTTCATCCAAAACCATAAGCGGTTACAGGCAAAATACATTAAAAGGGGTTGCAGTTCCATATAGTACAACAAAGAAATTAACACTTCTTTCAGTTTCCTCTTTAGTATTACCTTCCTAGTTATGGAAGTGCATAATACTGAAACAGAACTCATGTGGAGGATCAAACTGCTAACCAGAAGCCACCTACCTGATCTCAACATACCAACTGGCGCCCTCTAGCTGCAATGCAGGTACAATAGAGGAATGTAGACTGATAGATGTTAGGGAAGGGTAAATTGTAAGATGTACAGTAGCTAATCAAAATGGCAAATTATTGGCAGTTTCAGTCCTGGGGTGCTAGATTCCTTTGGGGTTTCACCTTCAATAAACAGGTCTTTTACACCTTAAACACCAGGTGAAGTGATGCTTTGCAAAATTCAACCCAGTCTATCCATGATCTTCGAGAACTGCGTAAAGTATTGTCAACCGAGAGGGTCATTGAAAAGTCACAGAAAAGACAAGTGCTAAAATATCTCACTTTAACCACCCCCCCCCCTCAAAAAAAAGATAAAAAATATTTTTAAAGTAACATGTCTCAAAATTCATTTCCCCTACAAATTCATCTTCAAAGTACCTCGGTATCTCACAACTTTTACCATTGCCACAATAAAAAAAAAATATCAAAATTTTATATTTATCCTTAAAACATTCAAAATCATGGAAAGTACTAATCTGATTTGAGTGGGAACCCTGGATTAATGGCTGAGAATGAGACTCTGGTCCATGACCACAGCTGTCCTTTGCTTCTCAAGTACAGCGCACTCATTTCAGGTCAATGCTGTGCATATCTGCTGATCTTTACATCATCTGGATGGATCATTCTGTTCATTGAGCACAATCCATAAAACTGTAAAAATGCATTGTGATCTTTTGACCAGCTCATTCATACTCTTATTTGTACGGTCTTTTTTTCTGACATGTAAACATCAGCATGTTGACTTGGATGATTCTGCAATTCGGTCTCTGTGTATCAGCTGAGAGCGTAGATGTATCTTTTCTTCATTTTTTACAAATACATGCTGGGGCAAAAATATTACAGCCGTTCAAACTCTTACAAGTAAAAGCAGCCACTAACACATTTATCAGAATCCTGTCTAACTGCACTCAATATCTGCTGTTCGTAACATCCCACAGTTACCACAAACACTTTTTTGCTTTTGATTATAGTTATTTGATTCTAGAGGCCAACACAATAACATTAAACACAGCATACTATACACAGTAATCTATAGCTTACTGTTTTCTGTGGAAAAATTACAGTCACAAGGTTAATTCAGGAATGACTGCAGGAACGATGCTTTTTTTGTGTGGCTTTCAGTTTGACAGTTGTAATGCCAGCAATGGAACCCCGCCCCATCTTCCCCGTATTTGGTGAATGTTGCTGAGAAACAACTCCAGTCCAACATCCACTAGCTGTTCAGGTGGGATATGATTTCTGTGCAGTAGAGTGTGGCAGTAATGTGTTGTCTTCTCAACAGGAGGCTTGTTGGCAGATCTACAGGAGATTAATAATCGATCCGGCTAAAGGCAGTGTTTTACATAAGTTTCCAGCAGAACAGATCATTTGGAGTGAACTATGATGGCAGCATAGTATCTCAGTATGAGTCTCTGGTCAAGGGCAATGGCCCAACAAAGTCTTACCATACCCAAGAAGGTGCTATGCTCAAGTGCGGGCAGTAGTCCTTTCTTTGTCAGATCTCTTTCATTGTTCACCTGTCCTACTTTAACAGTTCCACTTTTAAATGTTTCTCCAGAGACAAAGTGATTATATCGACATATACTTGTATTTAAGCAAGCTGGGTTCTGTGCCAGTAATTTGCATATCATGAGTTCCAGCTGTGGTAATTACCAGTTCCACTGACAGCATGTTTGTGTCCAGAAATCTGAAGACATTTTTAGTATATTTTTTTCTTTTTTACACAATACGTCAATACACATCAAACAGGCAAAGGTATGTGTGCAAATATGAAAAGTAGAAAATAAGGTATAGTTCCAACAGATTTTAACAGATTCCAACAGATCCAACTTCCATCCAAAGCATCCCCTTCGCTCCAGTGTTTTCATCAGCCACAGGTGACGCATGAATAGTTTTGTGTGTACATACAGCTAACACATACAACTAACATATTGTAACACTGAAATCAGAAGAGGTTGTTCATAAATTTCCTCAGACAGTAGTACTTTGAGTCTAGTCATTTAAGGTTATCTGTGTGCATCCTTAAGGACGGATAATTCCTGAATGCAGTATTAGTATTAGAAATGTTAGATTCCAGAGGTATAAGGGTTGATACGTCTTTATCAGAAAACCACCTGAGTGCTTAAAGTTGTAGGAACAATAAAGGTAATTTGAGTTCATGGACAGACATTACTTTCTGTGCACTTCACTGAGGCTGAAGTTCCTCCTCTGACTTCTGGCTGAGTTTTGGAGCTCGGGCTTGGTTGTCTTGGGATCCGGCGGTTGTGGAACTGGGGATGTAGTTGAAAGGGGTAACAATGACCGCCTTGCTGGGGCAGCTCTGGCGGAAGTGCCCAACACCTCCCCCACTGTGCCCTTCCACCAAGTGAGAAGTGGAGGCAGGGATCTTCAAGGATCCATCCAAATCGCCTTCCTGCACCTGGACACTGCTTCCTGAGGTCAGGCTGATCCTCTTCAGGAGAGCCGCCTTGGCCTTCTCCCCGGAAGTTACAGGAGCTTTCTCCAAGGTGGGGGAGGTGCTTGAATTGGTCTTGTTGTTGGAGAGGTCCTCCGTCTGTACTGTGGCATCGCTTGTTTTTCGGGATGGTGATGGAATAGTAGGAAGCTTCCCTGGCAGTGGTGGGTTTTGTCCGTCTGGAGAAGGCACCAGGGGCAGCGCAGTAGACGGCAGAGTGCTCCTCAAGATGTGAGGCACATCCTCGTCCCGAATCCTCCTCCAGGTGACTCTGTCATCGGCTCGTGATCCTGGCTGCTGCCCCCTCGTGCCTCCCGCCTCGCTCCTTGCCCTCCCGCTGGAGTCTGAGGATGAGGACCTCATGGAAGATCGGCTGGTCGTCCTGTTTAGGACGTTTATGCTGGGAGATGAGGAGTACCGCTTGAATGTCTCATTCTCCCGTGGCCTGTTCCGCGGGGCCTCCACCTGAGGCAATCTGCACGGGCTCTCAGATCCGGCTCTTCTGACTGGACGTTTCACCGAGAGATCCCGGTCGCTGGAGCTGGTTCTGGAAAGACCGGGACCCCTTCTCAACACTCCCTGCTCCGGCACCTGGCCTCGCATTTGCCGCTGGCCCTGGTCTCTTACTTGCGTTTTCTGCTGCCCTTGAGTGCTGGCCTTCAGCTCCTGGCAGCGGGATGAGCAGAGGAACACAGCCGGCGCATTTTGACGTGCCCTGCGGGGAGATGCACACTGGGAGGTCGGCACGGATCGTGAGCCGGGTACCTCACGTCTTGAGGCATTGGGTGACTCTTTGATGAAGGTCAGCTGTCTCAGAAAGCCATTGCGGTCTGAGTCGCTGCGGCTTGACCGAGCAGTGGCCATACGTACAAGACCCAAGCGGCTGGCAGGTGGGGTTTGTTTCCCAGACAGTTCAGTGTTTTGCCTGCTGATGCCAGAGGGCTGGTTAGTGACTAATGGAGAGATGGTCCTTGAAGGCGCTGGTGGTCTGGTTGAATTCTGCATGAAAGGAATCCGAACAGGTGACTTGTGTGTTTTCCTCTCCACTGGAGGTTTGGAGTTTGCCAGCCTTTGTGCAGAAGATGTAGAGGTGGTCTCCTTCTGATTGCATGTGTCCTTTGCAACTTTTGTTGCTTTCTTTTGAATAGGCTTGTCTGTTGGTGAGGGGGAGCTGGGTTTCTTCTGAGACTGTTTCAACAGTGTAGAGTTTGAAGATGATCCAGATGATGAACTCTTGGGTATCCTTGCTGGAGGTGTGGAGCTCCTTTTAGGCAAATAAAATTCAGAAGTGTCACTCGGTTGCCCTAATCTGTGCAGGCTCTTTGACCTGTGTTGGGCTAGGTTAGGGTTCTTTGGCGGGGTCTCTGTCTTGGACGGCACTTTCTTCGGAGGTGGTCTTTGTGAAGGTGTCTCTTTCTTAGGTGTGTAGATCACTGTCCTTCCTCTGAAGATCATGGGCATATTTGGAACTGGTTTGCGCTGGGAGAAATCGAGAGGCTTCCCTATGTTTCTACCCTCTGTAAATTTGGTTCCTTTGTTGTTTTGGCCTTTGCCTGTCTTCTTTTTGTTGCCCTTTTCTTGTTTAGTATTGAGGCTGGATCCCGCAGACATGCCGGACATAAGTGAAAGGGTCGACTCGGACTCCGACGACGGCTCTTGGGACTTGGATACAGCCTGTAGCCGCATCACAATGGAGTGAGCTCCCTCCTGTATGGCCCGCCACTCGACACTGTTGAGGTCTGAGTCTTTGTCGGACGGCATCTCATCACTCCTCAAATCTCTGTCCGAGTCCCAGCTGTCAAAGTTTTTCTGCGCATCACTCTTAGGTTTCTGCCTCCTGTCTGTTTTCCTCTTCCGTGTGGAGTGCCTCTTCCTCTGCGCAGGCATAGCAGAGGTGATGCACTTTTGCAGCAGGTCATCTTCTGAATCCAGGCTGACAGAGCTCGGAGAGCTCTCCCGCTCATACTGGTTGTGGTTGTTTGGGAGCTTTGCGGAACTGCGGGTGTAGGTGGATGTCATGTAATGCCTACTTCTTGTCCATACTTTCCCTTGATTTTCATCAAGGTTGACATCGTTAAGTGATCTAAGGGAAGAACTGAGGGAATGACGGGAGGGGGTCTCATTTGAATGCTTGATCTTACCAGCAAAACTGTTATGAGCCATTTGGACTTTGTTCGCGTTAGACACCCTTTGGGTCACAACATTCTTGCTTCCTGTGTTTGTCGTCACCCCCTCCCTATTTGTCATTTTGCCCTCCTCATTTGCATCTGTGTGATCACCACAAGAGCAGCAGACGAGTTCATCAATAGGAGGTATTTGACGCCTTGTCTGGAATGTTAAGTTACGCTGAGCGAACTGCTGCTGCTGCAGTGCTTTTTGGTTCTGGCAGGGCTGCGTGCTCTGCTTTATGACTGGCAGGCTAACAAGTGGCCCATTCCTGGGCTGACTCAGATCATGCCTCTGGACAAGATGGTTCAGTCTGCCTCGAACCTGAGACATCGTTGCTGCTGTCTGTTGACCTCCCATCTGAATCCTCTGTGCCGGCATCACCCGTCTTATCACTCTGTTCATTTGGTTGTTCATCATGAGTGTTTGACCCATCATTCCAGCCGGCCTGTGATAGCGGGAGAATTTCCGTAGATCCTCGATCCTTTTTGCATCTTCATCCACCGGCTCCCGATTGTCCAGTCTCAAAGGCGAGCGTTCCTTTGAGCGCTGGGTTTCACCACTCAGGGATGTGGTGCTGGAGATATTCATCGGGGTGCCTTCTGCTGAATCGGTGAAGGAGGAGTCATCCTGGTAAAAGTCTTTTTCCTGCATCCCAGGCCTTCCACCAGGACACTTCTGAATTGTCTGTGAAGGAAGCAGCATGTAAATGGGCAGCTGCGTAGACATTCGAGCTCGGGAGTTCAAGACTTGTCTTGGAATGCCAGACATGAAGGAGGTTCTGGTCTTATTGAATCTGGTTGGCATTGCAGAGCTGATGCACTCCTTCAGGATTTCTATGTCGTCATCAGAGTTGCCTTCGCTGTACCTCTCTGCCTGAGTCTCCATGTCCAGGACAGAGGGATGCTCCCTTCCTTGCTCATCCCAGGAGTTGTTGCCCCCCCGCTGATGGAGAAGAGGCGTGAGTTTGAGCTCCACATCTTTCTGGACATAGTGCTCATGAAGAGGCAGTGCACTCAGGCTGGAGGCGCATGAGAAGTTCTCTGTGGGCTTTTCCACGGTGAAGTAGATCATATTGTCCAGATCCGGGGGGAGGTTGAACCTTTCCCTGAAGTCGGCGATCTCTGCAAACTTCCGCCAACTGCTCTCCCACTGCGGCCCCATCAACCCCGCCGCCTGAGTCTCCTGACCTCCTTGGTCTGCGGGGCAGCAGGGGGTCTTACTACGACTCGGGGGCATGGTCTGACCGGGACTGTCGGGCAGGTCACTCGGGCTGACGGTCCCGCTGATCATTTCACTGCAGGGGTCACTCTGTATGGAGCTGGCGATGGAGGGAGACTCAAAGCTGCCCAGGGAGCTGACGGAGCTGCACCGGCTCAGTACCAGCGGGCTCTCATGGATGCAATTCTCAGAGGGACTAGATGGCGTCCTGTCCTCCTGTCGAAGGAAGACTTTCTCACGTTTGATGGGGCAGGGAATCTCAACGGGTTGGGAAGCAGGGCCAGCGCCACTGCTGCTGCTCTCGCACGTCTTACGGTCCGTGACCAGTGACTGGCTCTCACTCAGGTCCTCCAAGGTGTCATCACCCTCTTCCCTCTTGACAAGGTCCCCCTCCTCCACCTCGATTATTTCCAGGGAAGCATCGCTGTCCAGCTCGTTCTCAATCTGGCTCTGGCTCTGGCCATCTACAGCCCCATCAGCGGAGGACAGGGAGGACAAAGAGCTGCAGCGGGAGAAGCAGATGGGTGTGTTCTCCACAGAGTACCTCTGTAGAGTCTCCATCTGCCCCAGGGAGGGGCTCCATGTGCAGCTAGCCGGGGACAGCTTGCTCATACTCCCACCTGTCAGCACGGTTGGCACCCAGGCTTGCCTCCTCAAGCTCTGAGGTGCCTGAACATCGATCGAATTCTTGCCAACCCCAAATTTAGCCATGCTCTGGATAAACGGGACGTGTTGATAAGAGGGGGACAGCTTGATTGTGGGTGTGTTAGCTTCAGCGGGGGCTTTGTCTGATACAGCAGAGGGTGTTGGCTGTGGTGTTTCTTGACTCTTCTCATCTGTACCACACACTATTGGTGTTTGTTCCCCTTTACTCTCCTCTGAGTCTCTCTCTGGCAGCTCAACGTCGAAGGTGTTATTCGGGACACAGCGCTGTTCCTTTCTGGGATCACTGTAGAGCGCCTCCTTTAGGTCCAGCTTATCAGGCCGTTTCTGTATGTTTCCTGAACCTGACGATGGTTGGATCTTGTCCTTGCTGCCACAGTAGCCGTCGCTGGCGCTGCCGCTGCCACTGTTCAGACTGTCAGTCGACAGGCTTGTATGCTCCTTTTTCAGGCGCATGAGGGCATGGTTGTTGTTCACCCGCTCCCTCTGCTTGAAGCTGCCACTGTCCCAGAGACGGCAGGGAGAGCAAGATTTGGCTCTGGCTTCGTGAGACTCATCCGCGCCATAATGACAGTCCACCAGGTGGTCCTCTGAGCTGAGGCTAAAGCTGTCCTCAGAGGACGTGTGCACCATGGCATCATCCATCAGCCGGTCCATCTTGCTTGGAGTGCGGGCCGTCTTTTTGGCGAGCTTCTCCGCCAGAGCAGACGCATCCCCATCCCTGTACCCGTCCGGAGCAGCGGTCTCAGCGTGATCTGGCTGCAGGGCGGCATCCCGCTCAGGGTCGCTGCCTCTCTTGCAGGGCCGGCCTGGTGGGACATTGGGGTTGTTGAAGAACACAGACAGCATGGAGAAGCTTCCCGTATCCAGGCTGACGGAGGCGTTGGTGGCCTCATCGTCCTCGAAGCAGCAGCCCGAGTCAGAGGCGTAGTCCTTCGCCAGGCTCTCAATTTGCCGGAGGGGTTTGATGAGCCTGGGGTGCTTGGCACTCCTCTTTTCTATCGACTCAAAGGTTTCAGCCAGGTGCTTGGCATCTAACTCCGCCTCCAGGGCCTTCTGCTTCCTCATGTAGAGGGAAGGGGCACAGGACCCAGGGGACACAACCGCTGCGTCCTTGTACTTCAGGGGGCGGTTGGTCAGGAGGTTCCGCAGGGCCGCCGCACTCCCCATGGCTATCATTTTGTGCTTGGAGTGGATGAGGTTGCGCAGCATGCTGACCGCCCCCAGGTCCCACAGCAGCTCCTGGTCCACAGGGCTGCGGGCCGACAGGTTCCACAGGGTGCCGCAGGCATTGCTCACGATGGTCAGGCTGTGGGAGCGCAGGTGCTGCAGCAGAATCTGCAGGCAGTTATGGTCCCTCAGGACTTGTCTACACGGAGAAGCAATGAGAGGAAACCCATGGAATTACACGACGGTATCACTACTGTGAAATTACAAACAAAAAATCCATTTCTTGGGTAGGTGTGCATATGAATGAACGTTTCTGAGAAACTACGTATGTTACATCTCTTACCTGACCCACCTGTCACAATGTACTATAATTGGGATGGTAGTTGATGCTGTATTAAATTTCATGATGTTACAAATAGACAGGTGATCTCATTAAGAGCTAATTAACATAATGCATTAACAATTAACTTATATTCCATTCATTGTGTGTTTGTGTGTGTGTGTGTGTGTGTGCGTGTGTGTGTTTGTGTGCGTGCGTTTGTGCGTGCGTGCGTGTGTGTGTTTGTGTGTGTGTGTGTCTGTGTGTGAGAGAGGCACACCTGTAATCCTCGCGGGTGGCGATCAGGCTGGACACATTACGCAGGATACCTCCACCGCTCTCCATGACAGCCAGCTGGTTGGTCTGGCACCTGCACGGGGGGCGAGACCGAACATACCAAACCATCACTCATCAGTCATTATGAATGGCCAGCTTTACAATCCATGAAATAAAAGATTGTCCATCATCAGTGAAAGTCGGTATTTAAACAAGAGTGGAGTTTAATACAGTACTTTGAGGCAGGGGAGCAGGTTTTGATTATTTGAATATTTGTTCTTGGCAGGCATTGAATATTCAAATACCAAAAATTAAAACAGCATTGGAAATATGAAGTCATTGGTAATGCAGATCTCTGACCTGTAGGTGAGTGTGCTGACCAGGAACCCGAGTGCCCCATCCACAGAGCAGATGGCCTCCTTGTTCTCTGTGCTGTGGGCAGACAGGTTCCACAGGGCACTCAGCAAACTCTTCAGGGTGGACTCCTGAAGAGCAGGGAGAAGACCGAAGCACCAGTGTGGTTTAAATTCTTAAAGCCTTTATGCACCATGGCAGTGGCAGACTGTTTTAACTGTAGTTTATCGATAATGAAAGTTGCATGGTGTTACATATTGCATTATTAATTTTCTTGGAAAATACCTTATCCTGAGTGACTCACATTGCTTGAACTTTGTATGATATGCATATATCTATATATCCACAGCTGTTTATTTACTGGAGTGAATTGGGTTAAACATGGAAATATGCTACGTATTGTATTGTATATATTGTATTGTGTACAGCAGCAAGTCAATCCCTACTTAAAAGCCTTTCTGAATTCTGAAAGAATTTTCTGAAAATACATTTTTTTTTACTTGAAAGTACTGATGCGCTAGTTGGTGAAAAGGACAGAAAACTAATGGTGAGAGTGGCCGCCATGTGGAGCTGTGTGCCCACCTTGGTGGCCTGCAATGCGCAGTTCATCAGCGCCGCCACGCTCCCCACGTCCCTCAGTGCCTTCTTGCTGTTGATATCCGCACGCCAGGACAGGTTCCTAAGAATGCTGGACACCACCTGTGGACAGGAAGAGGCAGGTGATCTCCGCTCCTCACATACGACATGTTGGGGCCCTGAATCCCACATCATTTTTTATTTAAAATTAAATGAGCACTACATATGCATTGAAAACAGTAACTTCCGTGTTCTTGCATGTCAAGTCAAAGGTTCTCCTGTGCATGCATGTGCATGTAATATTGCCTAAATGTATATGTGTGTACATGATGTATGTGCAATATGCTTGACACGGGTATGTGCTTTGTATTACTGTGAGATGACGGACATTATGCAAATATGGATGTACAATATTTTATATTAATGTGAGTATATCCATGTGTGAGTGTATGCTATGTATGCACTTGTTAACAGGGACAGTAGAAGGTCATACAGGTTCATGTAATGTTCCATACATGTGTTACATATGTATGTGTGTGTAGAAACATATTCATTTAAGGACAATTGTAAGACGCCCTTGCCCCTGGTGGGACGAACAGAATTGTATAGTGTCATATCACATCTAATAGTATCATGTTGTGTTGTGTTGCGTCTGGTTATGTTCTATCACGTGTCGTATCATAACAGCACAGTACCTGATGCAGTTCCTCGCTGTCTGACGCAAGCTGAGCAACAACAGCCTGCAGTGCTCCTCTCCTGGAGCACAGAGTAGCCTGATAAAGACAAAACCGCACGTCATTACATGCACTCTTATGCACCCCTCAATACAATAACCGTATTTCTCTTATGTGTCAACCTCCAGTGCTCCACGATCTTGTGGGCAGCACGGCAGCTGGCAGTGACCAGGTCCCAGCCCTCACCTTGTTGACCACGTCCCCGAATGTGAGGTTGGTTAGCGCCATGCCGGCGTAGCGGCGCAGCGCCATGTTGAGAGGGTCGTTTTGCATGCCGTACAGCTCCTGGTCCAGCTGGATCAGCTCCGCTACAGCCTGCAGCCCCCCTGGGGAGAGTAAAGGGCAGAGGGGCACGTCGTCATGGCGTCCGGCGGGGAGAGCGGGAGGGGTTGGGGTTAACCGAAAACACGGCAGGTCCATCTCCATGCTATCACAGGGATGGTGTGAGCGCGCAAAGTGAAATGCATTATAAACCGGAGAGACTGTCAATCAAATTCACATCGCAGTAGGAAGACAGCTTTCGCCATGAGTGTGACAGTATGTAAAGAATGATATACAGAGTAATACCAGAGTAACTGTGGAAACAAATGACTAATACAGCCACCGTCCCAATAACTAACTCAACACAAAAATGTAACCGGTAATCAGTCCACATGCAAGGTCTCACTACTTTTTGTCCTGGGATTATATGTAGTTGTTGTTTGTAAAAGTGTGAATGTGCTGTCTCTCTGGTGAGTGATTTACACTGCTTTTGTTTGGGCGAACAGAGTTGCTTTCTGGAGCTTGAAAACGTGTGCTCCTAATACTGTATGTTTTGGAACGTCATAGGAAATATTAATATAGTTAAAATGGGCTATTGTATAATGGTGATGCTTTTTGAATCGAACAGCGTCTTCAACAGGGTCGTTTCATGTCATGACAGTAAAATCAGGACCTCTGTTTTCCCCGTTCCTCTTGTGTTATAGGAGCACTTGTGTGGACCCAGGTGAGACTGTATCTGCAGCGTGCGGCAGCAGGTGCCTCGGGGCGTGGCCGGGGTCTTACCCAGCTCGTTCATGGCGCGCCGGTACTCCTCCTCGAAAGACAGCTTCATGATGGCACACATGGCCTGGCAGATCTGGGGCTCCAGTGGCTCTGGGATGGCTGGAGGAGGAAAGGAACAGTGTAAAGCAAAAACACATGGGTGACATTTTCAGTCCATCTCCTCTGATCTGCACAACCCCAGCGCTCTGAGTTTGCCTGGCGGTCTATAGCACTGCGCTGCATTCACTGTGTTACAGTTTGCCGGCCTGCATCGCTGATGCCCTAATTGGGGAAAGCTTATGTGGCTGACATTGTGCATGTTATCTGCACAGGTGGATATTTACGCAGGCAATTTATGTTGCCCAAGTGCCTATAAGAAACAAGAGTATTACATAAAGTACCTTAATCTAGGGAGCAACAGCAGCTGCCATATGGGATTGAACCCTGCAATCCTCTGGTTGCAAGTCTGGATCCCTAACTGCATGGTTATGAGAATTTCATGATAATTATTAGTATGATTATGGAAATGCCACCACTGCTTTCTCAGCCACCTGTGGTTTTGTTTTGGGTGCTCAAGGTGAGGGTTCTTTTGTCTTCATATAGTTTCATGGTCACTATTATTGTTATACTGAATTCTCCCCCCTCCACCCACCCCCCACCCCCCACCTTCCCTGTAAAGGTAATTGCTATTATTACAGTAATAGATTTCTCTGTTCTCTCTCTCACCTGTGGTTTTGTTTCCTCCAGGTGAGGGCGTTCCCAGATGGTTCTCAATCCAGTCCCACCCGGTGTCGCAGTGGGTTCGGATCTGCTCCAGCACATGCAGAACCCTCATCTCCCGCCGGGCCTGCCCCTCGTCCGGCTGGGAGTACACCACGTTGTGCAGCGCGGCCCCCGCCCGAGACCGCGCCTCCCGGCTGCTGCACCCGGTGCCCCCAGCTGCCTCACCAGCGCCCCCTGGCCCGTCGTGCAGGATCTGCACCAGCAGGGGCACGCAGCCGGACTTGCGCATGGCGAGGCAGCTGTCCTGGGAGCTGGACATGGCGAGCAATGTGCGGGTCATCTCCTCCCGGTCACGGGTGGCCAGCATGGACAGCAGCCAGAACACCATCTCAACCTGGAAGGGGGTGCAAGGGCAAGCACAGGATACAGGGTGGCATAAACTCTTTACTTTATTTCTCACCATTTTAAAGAAACTGGCCCCATCACAGCAGAGTTCCGTAACAACTCCCCATTACAGGTTCAGGGTGTTAATTGGGATTTTCAGATAGATGGTATATAAATTGCTACATAAATTCTAAACTGCTATACAAATGCTTAAATACTATACAGATTGTTCATGGTCTTACTTTGCTTCCTGTATCTCCAGGTACTTCAGCTACTGAGCTGAGGGATGCATTCTCGGCTTCAGTCTTTCCTCCGCCATTAGTCTGTGAGCGAATGACAGAGGAGGCATTAATGAGTGAGTGAATGAACGAGAGAAGAGACATTAGCTAGTGAGCGAGTGAGTGCATTAATGAGAAAAGAGGCATTTCCTAACTGAAAAAGTACCTAG
>NC_050602.1:17840000-17932500 GCF_013368585.1 Megalops cyprinoides | reverse complement strand
GTTGGTTAAGACTGAGGTGTAGCAGCAGTCTCAGCAATGGGAGACGGTACCAAGGCTTTGGCATTGAGAAAATAGATAAAACCCAGGAGAAGCATTTGGTTGCATGTAAATCAGAGTTGAGCCAGTGTGCCTGGAATGTCTAACAAATCATTGTGCCTGCGGGACACTTTCTAGTGCTCATTATTTCCCTGAAATCTTGAGTGAATCTTCCTGAAAGTGAATTTAGGCCTTGGCTCCATTCACATGCACATGCAGTAGACAATGCAGCCGCTGCATCTCTTCTTTAACTAGGACCTTTGTCCACCGCACCCAATCTGTCAGGTCAGAAATGGACACAACCCTTACCACATCAACACCTAGTGGGAGCATATTCCCTGTGACGCCAGGCTGGGGAACATGCCCCCCCCCCCAACCCTCTTGTGCCTCCAGCACTAGGCACTAGACATGAGCTCAGCATAGTGGTAGGAGGTGATGGTGTGTGAAGGGGTTAATGGTTTGGGCTCACTGTGGCAGATTTAGAGACACTCTGTTCGTTCCCAGCTTTGTCTAGCTCCGCTCTGAACTCCTTACCTAGTCATATATTCTCCCTTTACTCCAGCATGTGTTTCAGAGCGTTCTGCCGAAAACAGGGCTCAGCACCCTCTCTGTCGCTCTGTGGGTTTGTCTCTTTCCCCCTCTCAGCTCTTCCTGCCAGCTTCCTGCCTACTCAGCTTTCTCCCAGTCTCTCCGCCCAAAACCCCCTCATTCTGGATCCAGAGCGTGTGATATTTGGTTGGTGTTGTGAAGCACAGCCAGAGGACATACTGTTGTCCTTTCAAAGGTCCAAGCACTCGAATTGGTGGGAGGAGCCGTATGACTTCATGTACGTGTGTCACTGAAGCCCACACATCAACCTGTTTAAGTTTAAGTTTAAATGCGCTGGTGTAGCATAGTGGTTAAGGAGCAGAGCTCATAACTGAAAAGTTGCCAGTTCGATTCCCTGCTGAGGCATTGCTGGACCCTTGGGTAAGGTACTTAACCTACAATTGCCGCAATAAATATCCATCTGTATAAATGGAAAACATTGTAAAAAAATAAAAACTGTAACTGATGTAAGCCGCTCTGGATAAGAGTGTCTGCTAAAGGCCAATAATGTAATGTAAGTTCTAACATCTGCCCATTTCAATCTCATAGAACAGGAAGAGGCTGAGCGTGTTTGGGAAAGGATGCTCCTCTGGAGTATGTGGTAAGATTTTCTTAGAAAACCTGTAACAAACACTCCATGCTTCCCACCATACTGCTAACACATAACACTGATTCATTATCTAAATCAGCAGGAACATCCCCTCCAGTCCTTTAGAGCAGACCTTTTTTTCCCCCTTTTTTCTTTTCTAGTTCCAAATGACCTATTAATTGCTTCAGTCATCAAATGACGTGCTCAACTGGATGTAATTACATTGTTCCAGGTTCATAGAAATTGGAGAAATTTAATGGCGCCATATAAATCGTACTGGGAGAGATTGTCAATTCCGTGAAGCACACCTTTTTAGTTGCAGCAAAGGGCAGCTGGTGCCAATAGGGGCAATAGTTGGTTAGGGAACTGTGCTTGTGCCAGAAGGTCACATGTTAGTATCGCAGCTGTAATTGCTGCAGTAACTACATACAGCGGATAATGTATAACGCATAATATATGTAGGTTGTCCTGTATGTGGTTTGCTTATAAGTACATAAATAATGGAATGAAGTGAAATTAATTATACATGAGATGTGTGCTGCTAATTGCTGCAGGGTGCAGAGTTACTGGTAAGGGTTTGCATGGAGTATCCTACCCAGACAGATAGTATCGATTGCTTTGGTTGTGTAAGGAAGCAGCTGTTATGAATGAGGTGATCAAGACATTGAGCTTTTGAACTTGGACATTTCTGTTTCCTTCCTGTTTCTCTTTGGTCCTCTCCTATTCCTTCTCTGGTTCCTCTCCCTCTCCTCCTCTCCTGTTCCCTGTGTGGTTCCTCTCCCTCTCCTCCTCTCCTGTTCCCTGTGTGGTTCCTCTCCCTTTCTCTTCCTCTCCTGTTCCCTGTGTGGTTCCTCTCCCTCTCTTCCTCTCCTGTTCCCTGTGTGGTTCCTCTCCCTTTTCTCTTCTCTGCCTCTGTTCCTCTGACTTGTTCTCCTCCCCCTCTCTCTGTGATACTTCTCCCACCTCCCACTGTGGAGAGTCTCAAAATGAAGATGGACGTAGAGTACACAGGTAGAACTCAGCTCACAGCAGTCTTAAAATGTCTGCAGAAAGACACAAGGGACAGCACACACAGTGTACAGTGCCTGGCTGTCTACACACACACACACACACACACACACACACACACGCAGCACAGAGAAGTAAAGGGAGCGTGAGTCTAAAAGCCCCTTTGGGGTGGTAATGTGCTGGTTTGAGGTTTCTAATAGCGGCCTGTAATAATGACTCCCCAGGCTCTTATTGTGAGGTGTTGGGAGAGTGCGGGAGGAAGGCGGTTGTTTTCTCGATGGATCGAGGGGTGCCGGCTAATTTGACTCCAGGTGCCACTTAAGCTTTCATCCTCGCTGCGTTTCATCTTCCTTTCCGTCGCTGCCTTGAGTGTTTCCCGAGACGCTCGGTGACTCGGTGAAAAACTCTATTGTTTGTTAAGCTGACGGAGCCTCGGTGGCAGAGGCTTCCTGACTTCACCACCCACGGAGTTCACACCTCACATGCCACCCAGCCCTCATTTCCATGTCCCCAGCCTCACAGAGGGATGGAGTTATCAGGTGTGATCACTGCCTGATGTGGGGGGGGGGGGGGGGGTTAGCATACACCTTTGATGGGTTCTGTGTGTGAGGGAGGAGTGTGGTGTAATGGGGAATGGACCTAAGGACCGAGAACAGTAGGTTTTGGGTCCTGGGCTCCTCCGCTGCTCAGTATGAATGGCTTCAGTGCATATGCAGCTGTATAAATGTGTAATATCTCAGCCATGCAAGTTGCCATGGATAAGGGTTTCTACAAAGCAAATAGATAGTGTATTAATGTAATGTGATCAAAAAGCATGTCTGTACAATGTAAAGATGTTCCTGAGTGATCTTTAATGGTTGATTGTTTCAAAGTGTTCAGTCACAGTGATGGCTTTAAGCTGCAGCGCAGCATCAAACTGACCACTGCCTTCCTGACACCTCCACAGCGCCACCGCTGCCATGACGACCCTGGCCCCTCCCTTTATATTGCTCTTTTCTCTTCTCCCGTTGGCTGGTGGCACATTTCCTGAGGAGCCCGGACCCCTAAGCTCCATCCCTCCAGAAGGTAGGCCTCTTGTATTTACACTAATGTTTGGGGTTCAGGGTCTGCCAGGGACGGGGTTGTGACCTTTCCGGCACTGCATCCGTATGAAAACAACCAGTGAAATTTCAGGAAGCCGTGACTGATGGTGCACTGGAGATATTGATGACTGCCTTCCCCATGACTTTCAAAGGAGTCAGTGGGGCTTCAGGGTTCCCGAAGTGGGAACTAACAGCATGCTAACAGAGACGCCCCTGGACTGTGGGGTTATGGGTAAACGGAGGAATGAACGGAACGCAGGAAGGCGTTCGGGGTGTGACACACAAATAGCTCTTTGTGTATGATTCTATATCTCCTTTGCTCTGCATTCCAGTCATGTGTTATGATTCTCTTGGGGAGAATAAGCAGGGCCCCAACATTTCCGCAATAGCGGAATAACCAACACAGTCGCAGCACTGACTTTTTGGAACAGATTTTTTGTTTTTGAACAGAATTGGGCATTGGGCATTTCCATCAAATGGAACTAAATACTTTACATGGCCTTGTAATTTAATGCACATGAACTAGTGCTGAGTTATTTTAAACAAAACAATAAGGGGGGGGGGGCGTAATGATTGACATTTAGCTGCACTATGCAGAAAGCACAGCTAAATTAACTGTAACGTGCTCTGTCTGTGCGTATGCTTGGTGTGTAATCTCCTCAGCACTGATATAATTACCATGTCGTTAGTGTTCATTTTCCATAGAGCTGATGGCTTGACCATGCAGAAAGATGACGCCCCCACATCCTAAAAAAGTTTTAATCCAGGAAGAGGCAATTATACATTAACCAATGCTTAATTGTACTTGCGGTTTATTACTTGCATTTATTACTGAAAGTATGTCTCTGCTTATCATAGTTGAATATCTCTAAACTTATTTAAATACATTCCAATGTTAGCAGATGGGCAAGACTGGTTAAAAACAATAAAATGAGGACATAATTGA
Organism: Megalops cyprinoides; assembly: GCF_013368585.1. Lineage (NCBI taxonomy): Eukaryota > Metazoa > Chordata > Actinopteri > Elopiformes > Megalopidae > Megalops > Megalops cyprinoides. The sequence goes on along the minus strand of NC_050602.1, from coordinate 17,928,251 downwards.
AAACAAAAGCTGAAAATGCGTGGGAAATGGTGGAAAAAAAAGACAGAAAAATGCCATTGGGAGAATCAGGGCTGATTCTGTTTAAAAAAACAAAAAGACACCTAGACACAGACATGGATGGCATTGTGATGAAGGAGGAAGAAGAGGTCAGGGGAGAGAGAGAGGAATATTCCATCTCTCTCTACAGTCAAGGACAGAGCGCCAGGCCCGTGTCCCTTTCGCAGTGGGATTGATGTATCGCTCTCCTCTCTGTGTCCTTCCCACCCCCCACCCACCCCCTGGTCCTGCTGGCGTGTCACACCAAGGTAAATAAAATCTGCTCTCCCCTCTCCTAGTGGTCAGGCGGTACCCTGTGTTCGCCGGCCGAGCCCACCGCTCATCGATGATACAGGAGCCGCTGCATATTCAGAGCATCCTCAAAGTGAACCGGACCCTCTACATCGGAGCCAGGTAACCCCTAACGACCGCATCAGCACTCCGTGCAGAACGACATGTCTGTGAATGCTTTAAGACATTGCGGCCCGCCCCGTCAATTTGAAAACGCATTGAACCCGTGACCTCTCCCTGACGTCAATTATAAAATTAGCTTAGAGTTCTGGAAAGCCCTACACAATTAGAGTACTGTTACAGGCAGGAGCGCTTTGACTCTTCACCAATAAAAAAAGGGTTTTCTTTTACCTTGACTGGTCCTCAACGTTAAGGGCAAAATTGGCTTATGGTTCCTTGGAGGGTTCACATATGGTGATGGTTACGGGGAAAACTGAAAAAGGAACCAACATTCGGTGTCAGGAAATGACCTGGTCTGTAGCCCCCGGGCGCCTCTGCACCCTCAAACGCCGAAGCGCGATATTAAATATGTCAGCAGCTGCAAACGGCTTCCACCCTTGTCCCGGCTTCCACGCTGCCTGCTAATGAAGTGCTTTAAACGCCCTGGCTTGCAGGGAGGCGGTAAAGAATTATTAGGCCGTGGCACTTTTACACACCTTCCAGTTCGCCACCGTCGTTATTGCGGCGTGGAAATTTAGTCCGCGCACGTTCCAGCGGAATCAACCTCGCCGGGCAGCGGGAGCCCCATGAAGCGGAACGATGAGGCCTGTCTGCTCTCTGGGAGGAAAAGTGATCTCACTCTAAATCTGGGACTCCTTTGGAGAGGCACCAGAATATTCAGCCTCCAGCATCACCTAATCCTGCTAATATTAGCATAGGTGCCCATAGAGCAATGGCTAATAACTCCGGTCCCTGAGCTCCTGCAGAGGTATATTGCTGTCTCCAAAATGGAGGCTTGTGACAGATGGTGAGGAGATCTCGCATTATTAAGCAAGCCGTTCCCTTCAGAGCAGATGTCAAGAGAAAAGGAATGGAGCCACGTTCAATATAAGTGCTTTATGATTAACTCTGAGTAGCAGCGGTGCTTATTTCTTATACTCAAGTAACGTAATGAAAATCATTGAAATTAGTTTAAAATCAATAATACAGAACACTTGCTTAAATGGAATGGTCAAAGTCAAGGGCATCTAAATACTTTTTTTGGCTGACTTGAGTCTGATACTAGAATAGTTCTGAGCATGTGGCAAGCTGGGCTAGCTTCCCATGGGGCAGTTCTGGGGATGTTTCCATTTCGACCCAGAAAGTCCTCAGCAAAGCAAGGACCAGGCTTGTAGGCTGTCCTGACTCAGTTGAAGGACATGGTCCTTTTTGTGCATCAGAGCCTCATAGACTCTTTAGAAGTTTGAAAATGTCCCTTCTCACATTGACACATTGTTCTGGAGACTCCAATGTGGCTCAGTTGTTCAACAGGGCTATATTTGTCAGGGCTGTGTAATTTGCTGATAATGACCAGGTGTCCATAGCAACGGGCACTATTGTCTTCGTTGCTGGCTTGGGTTTGCCCGTGTCAATGCTGTGGCAACCTCTAGCAGCCTGTGAGGTGCCTGTGAGATACACCTCCTCCAATCACCGTTCACTTTGCTGTTGTACGCTGTGTAAAAAGTAGCTTTGATTGGCCATGAGCTTATGGTAGGACTGCATTCATCTGACTTCGTCATTTAACCTGAATTATACATGCTTTTAATCTGTGACTTTTAATTTTTACTAAAGCCTTTTTTTTCTTCATTTTCCGTGTTTATCTTTATTTGCATCTGCCTTGGCTGTTTTAATCACTCATAATTACTCAATTGCTTGTCACTTGATTGCTGTGTTTTTAGTGGAAATACCTTTGAGCATCATTGCTTGAAACACTCTTAACAAAAGTGTTTTTATTTTTATATATTTTTTTTATATTATCATTATCACTATCATCATTATTACATGGTTCCCCAGTGGCAGGGGAAGACCACACATAGCTGTCCCACATAGCAGCAGCTTGTGCCTCAGTCCCACGCCAGATGCTCCTGCAGCCTTAGATCACAGAGGGCACCACCAGCAGCCAATCAGATGGAAGCTGTCATGGGGTCGAAGGGTCATGTTCACGCTGTGAGAGAGACCTACGTCCAGCAGGACAAGGAGCAGAGACTTGAAAGCAGAGCTATAGACTGGTATCTGATAGCAAACAGATATGGGAGGTGTAGACAGGTATGGGAGTGCATACAGGTTTTAGAACTGTAGAGAGGTATCGGAGCTGTAGACATGTATCAGGCTGCCGAGAGGTCAGTCGATATCCACCAATCGATGGCTCCGCAGCATATGGTACTGTGGAGTGAGGCAAGACAGATGGACAAGGTCCTCTAACTGCAACGTTGGTCCCAAAGCAACAGTAATATGAGCACTTACAGCAATGCGCTAGTCGTTTTACTGCTGAGCTGGCCTTCTACAAATACAGCGCACACAATAAACTATATAAAGTGTGGCGATATCAACAATAAATAAATGTCCAGGCCTTGGGAGTGCCATTATTCCAAAACCGAGCAACAGCATCCCTCAGACCCTGACGACTACAGCGGCTCTGAGGACAGTTAGCAGGAAGCCTGAGCGTGTAAAAGTGAGTAAGAAAAGTGCATACGTCCTTTCTGCTCGGTCGGGTTCACACCGTTTTAGCTTCAGACGCAGAATCCGAGAGGAAGCACTCGAATGGAGCAGCGAGTGTTTGCTCAGAGCCGCCTCGGCTCTGTTCTGTTTCGTAAAGGAATAACCCCCGGGGGGGGCGGGGGTGTTCTTTTTAACTGCCAGAGAAGAGCAGGGAGTGAATAATTTATGGGTGCGTTTGGTTTGACTTTCCCTTGTCTGAGAAACAACCTCCTGTCAGTTTGTGAGATCGGGGGCCCTGAAGTGAAGCTTCAGAGACGGCGGGGTGGGTCTCAGAGACGGTGGAGAGGGTCTCAGAGAGTGGATCGATGTTGCTAGGATAAGAACGCTAGCATGTGGTGCCTCTGGCCTAGAAAGTCCTTCCCTGCAGGCTGTGACGAGGACAGTTGCTTCCAAGCGCTCGCTCAATGTCAATTAAACACACTATGGCATCATTCCAGTCCAAGTGCGCAGCAGCATCTCCTCAGGTGTTTCAGACTTACCTGTGTGGAATATTTGCCTTACACTGAACAGGATTTTGCCAGTGGCGCAGGAGAAATTCTCTGCTCATTAAATGATTTCTGTTTTCATAGATTTTCAAGCCTTCAGCATTTACAGAAGACGGTGCAGTATAGCCATAGAATTCTGTTAGCTCTCTGGCAAAGCAAGCATTTTTTTTCAGGGCAGGGCAAACATATGCTTTGCATGTAAAATGGGAACTTCCTTATGCTTATAAATATCGTCAACTCGTGTCTTTCTGGGCCTCTACACCAGTGTGGTGATTTTCATACAAAAAAAAGTCAGATTCCATTTTAGTCAGCTATGCTTTCCACACACCCCCTGCTCTCAATATAATGCCCCCCTCTGCAATGCAATCACCCAGTTCTGCCAATGCAGAAATCTATCGGTACTCATGAACCAACCCAGTTCAAGAGCGGCGTGTTGTTTAAGGAGCAGAGCTTAGAACCTGAAAGGTTGTTGGTTCAATTCCCTAGTGGGCTGCTGCTGTTGTGCAGCTGGGCGAGGTACTTAACCCAGATTGCCTCAGTAAATATCCAGCTGTTTAAGTGGGTAGCATGTAAAAAACTGTATGCTCTGGATAACAGTGTCTTCCAGGCAAATGTAATGTAAATGAACCCAGAGACCTGCTTGGAGAGGCACTGTGAAAAATGCGTAATGTGAAAATCGTGGCTGTCGTAAACAAAGCGCTACAGGCGGGTTTTGGTTGGGCAGCCTGTTTAAACAACATCTGTTTTTCTTCCGAGCAGACTTTACACAGCGACGGTTTGCATGTACCAGATCTTTTAAAGGGTCACAAATGGCAGTTAGTCCAGTGCAGGGTTTTTATTTTTACATAGGACTGCTGTCTGATGCTGATCTTACATAGTAGCCTATATAGGTCAAGTCTGCAGGAAGGGTTGATTTTTCTGTTTGGATTCGAAACAGAATCGTGTCTGCTGTGAGCCGCAGTCGAGACTCCGGGGAAACAGACGTGTGTTTGATGTTTTTCTGATGTTGTTTTTCCTCACTGTTTTTCAGAGATGACCTTTACCGAGTCGAGCTGGACAACGTTGCGGGGGATGAGATGTTCTACAGTAAGGTGAGCTCTGCCAGACAGATAGATAGACAGACAGATGGATGGACGGACAGACAGACAGACAGACAACCTATGACTGAATGATGCCACATCACATATAAACCCGCTCTAGCTGATCTCCTTTGTAATCTGTTTTCCATACGTAGAAGAGGACGTGGGAATCCAATAAAAATGACATCAGGATCTGCCGGATGAAGGGCAAACATGAGGTGGGTGCTGCGACGTTGCGACAGAGCCACAGAGCCTTACTGTCTGAGCACAGTAACATGGTGCCGTAAGCTACTGCCGTACTTCCTTTCTAAAGCAGGAAGCAGTGTGTGCCGTATTACGGGAAGGAGCTGGATTCTAAAATGGAGGGATAGTGGTGGCCTGATAAAGGTTCAACAGCAGTGTGCGAGCTGCCCCCCGCCCCCCCCACACACTCAGACATGCTGATTATAATGCATGCATTTACACACTTTCGCACGCACACTTTAGTACACACCGTCTTGAATATACACACACAACACTCGCTCACCTTTGTTCTCTGAAACCGGCGCAGAGCATCTCCTGTTTCCCTCCAATCAGCACAGAGAGCTTCTCCGCTTTGACTCCAACCAGCAGACAGGATGTTTCATTTAAAGGTGTGTGTGACACAAGCAGGTCATGTGCGGAGTGAGAAGAGAGGATCTGACACCAAACCTGAGTGAGACAGTGAGAAAATAAAAGGCACGAAAGAAAGAAGCAGAAAATGGCCCAAAGGGAGGGGAGGGAGGGAGGTCGGAAGGGAGGGAAAGACAGACTTGGAGCTTCAGTCTTGTGGGCTCACACCATGCGCCATTGACCTAAGTGAGAAAAATGGTGCTATCTGCTCCTTATGACTGCATTATTGTGAGAGGTAGATGACTGCATTAATAGTAGAGAAAGCTGACTGCATCAATGTGAGAGGTAGATGACTGCATTAATTTGAGGAGTAGGTGACTATTATTGTGAGGGGTAGATGACTGCATTAATGTGAGGAGCAGGTGACTGCATTGATCTGAAGGGTAGATGACTGCATTCATGTGAGGAGCAGGTGACTGCGTTTTGATTGGAAGGTGAGTAGCTGTGTGATGAGGCCCATAGGCTTGCGTTTCTCTGCTGCCCTACTCCCTTACTGACCAGTAAGTGGTCACCTAGGTGCCCCCCCCCCATCTGCAACACCACCTGCAAAAGTCCATTTCTGCTCCAGGAATGATTTTGTCAGCTGTGATTTATTACCTGTCAGTGTAATTGGTTTTGTAATTAAATGTTTCTGGTTGGTTGATCAGAATGGACATGTTCCCATGAGGGCCGGGGGGGTGGTGGGGGGGATTCAATATCCTGATTCTGTTCTCACTCTCCTCTCCTCACCTTGGTACCTGAAGGTCCTGAAGGCAGCGCATCACTGGGGGCCTAGTGCAAATTCGGTCCCCCCTCAACCCCCTGGGCCCCCTGTGTTTTTTTCCGATCAGACAGTGACAGTTTTAGCCCTCAATCTTACCTGTCCAATCTGCTAACACAAGAATGCCAGAAGCAGGGAAAACAGGAGACAGATCATTTCCTGTAATGTCTCGGTCCCTCGTACCGTTTAAAGCTGGGTTATGTTACCATGTATGTTTTGATTTAGTTGACCCTTGAAAGGTCGGAGTGGTAACTCGTCCAGATATGTTTCCTGCTGTTACTGATTATAGCAATGTATCTGGACAAGCTTTTCTTTATTGGATGTCAAGGGAAACAAAGGCAATTTTCTTTACTTTTATTGTTTTGTTTTGTCTAGAGATTGCCTAAGAATAATCAGCTGTGAGTTTCTGGATGCATTTCCCATTTCTGTGGAGGCTTGCATTACCCTCTACATTTCTGGCCTGTAACGCGAGCATGGTGGTGCGGGTTCTGGCAGCAGTAAAATCAAACGGCCTACAGATCCAGACTCGGAGAAAGTTAAGGACAAATCAAATAGCATGACAGAGACAGTGAGGACGAATCAGACGGAGCGTAATTAGCGTGGTGCTGGGCTACGGTAGCTCGTATGAAGCGCTAGGATGAGGATCGCAGGCTGGCACACACGCACCGAGCATGCTCCACTCTATAGGGTCCGGTTTCGGGGTTCAGGAATGCACTTGTTTCAGTCAGCAGCTGCAGGAGCACTCAGTCAGAGGAACATCTGGCAAAGATCAGAGACCACAGAACCGCTGTCTGTTTGTGCAACTGGCTGCCACTCCCCCTCTCACTCTTCCACTCACCCTTTCTTTTGCTCTCTCTCTTACTTTCAATCAGGAATCAAAGGTGCTTTATCAGGAAAGGAAAGCACAAACAGTAATGAAGTGTGACTGGCTATAGGTTGCAGGAGCTGGCCATTTATAATGCAGGAGCAATACGCTTCTAGCAGGTGTACAGCACAGTTGTGCTTTCAACAGGTGTACAAGACAGGTGTGCTTCTAACAAACTTTATGAATAAACTATTGCAGTCAGAGTGAGCAGTAAAGTATTCTGAAGTTTAGCTGAATAATGCTGAGATATTAATTAAAGAATTAATGTAATGATCATTGAAATCAAATTAAAATGTACAAATTAAAATGTAAATATATTTTGTCAAAGACCTAAGTGGTAGTTTGGTAATGCTCTAAATTCCCATAATATTCCCATAATACAGTGATAACCCAATTGGAACCTTCCATTTATTTGACACAGCGGGTTCATTTTTTTACACTCTAACTGGGACATGTGACTACATATTTGTGCTGGTAGAGGGCCCTTCTCCTAGCACGACTGACTCACTCACGTTTGAATGAATGTTTGAGAAATGAGTGAGGATAGCACTCGTGTGTTTAAAAAATATGTTCCTTGACTGGGAGTGTTTGCAGCAATACAGTACATTAGAAACTCAGTCGCGGTCCCAGCCTCTCTTGTGCAGTAATCATAGGATCTATCTTCCTTGGCTTGGCTTAGTTTGTCTGTGCCAGCCCTTTTTGATGGCAAGGCTGTGATCTCTCTGGGGTGTTTGGATGGGATTGGCTGTTTTATGTTGCTGACAGTTACCAGGTGTTCTTCCAGTGTATAAATCTCTTTTCAAGTCCAATAGCACTCTGTTTTGCTTTGTGTTTTAGTGTATGTTTCCCAATGTTTTAGAATGAGAGTGTTCGATGTATTTTATGGTTTGGTTTACTCCAGCTGAAAATATTCTTGAAGTGTTATCCTGCAGCTGACTGATGGTGGTGTTGGCCAGTTTAGTGAGCTTTAGAACCAGCTGGCTGAGAGAACTCTTTTCTGGTTTCAGCTCTCGGTGTGGCAGGGCTTTATGATGGAGTGAGTTGTATCACTTTGTTTCAGATGAGTCCACAGCTTTAATGCCCCTCTGTGTGCCAATGGATAAAGGCCTTATTTCACCCTGCATGCTTTGTTCCTGCTTTTTCTTGCCGGATTCTGAAGGATTTCAGAGGGTTGTTTGTCCAGGTTTGTAATTGGTTGTTTGTCCTGGTTTGTGATTGGCTCCCACTGCCTCTCTGTCTGTGCCTGTCTTTCTCTGTTGCTGCTTATTTGGGGCTATTTACAAAGCACAAAGGGGTTTTTCAACATGGCTTTGCATTGTAATTGATCAGAGCCCTTTAGGGGTCCAGAAGCATTAGAGGAGGGTGGCACAGACGGCAAGGACGCGCAGAGGGTATGCCAGGCGGTACAGGTGCTGCTTTATCAGGGATGGGGCTGGACACGGCCCCTGGGACAGATAAGGACAGCAAGAGTGAGAGAGAAAAGGGAACGCCGTGATTGAAAAGGAGAGAGAGAGGGGGAGATAGAGAGAACGAGAGGGAAAGACAGAGCAGGGGCGTTAGGGAGGGAGAGGGGAGACAGATACAAAAAGAGAGAGAGAGAATACAGAGAGAGAGAGAGAGAGAGAGAGCGCAGAGGGAGAGAGAGCAGAGATATATGGACAGAGGCCTTAAGATCAAATAAAAACTACAGAAACAGACCATAAACAGAGTGTGTAATGGAGGGTGGATGTATTGGAGATTATGTTGTTCTTTTTAAATGAAAGCGTAAATCCTCAGTATCAATGTAAAAGAGGTATAGGGCATACCCAAGAGTCAACTGTGTGAATGTTTTTTTGTGCTTTATACTCCAAGACCCCCTGTATTTCAGCTGAGATAGAAGCGTTAATCTGAACTCCGAATGGATTTAACAGAAGAGGAACGTCAAACTACCGGCAGGCAGACGAGTATTTACGCGCATATACAGAGTGGCTCATCACTTCAGTTCTGCAAAGACACCACAGCTCCTTACCAGCATGCAGAAACAGAGGAGTAAAGCTGAAGGAAACACATGAAGCAAGCACACAGACAAATGATGTGCACACTCTGCAAACACACTCACACACTACTCCTTTCCCTGTCTCTTTTATGGAGTGTGAGGAATACATCACTTCATCCATCTCAACAATGGCTTCTACTCCCTTCCCCTAGGCTCTGGTGAAAATTGAGATCCCTCCTGGGGATTTTGGAGGGTGGGGGGGGTTGCACAATAGCATCTGAAATAACACGTAACACTGAGACACCCCCCCTCCCCCCAACCACACCCCAGCTTCTCCTAATTACATCAGCTTGGCTGCCATGAGCGTTTCGATCCTGCTAGTTAGTACCGCTCAAGCACTAATGCCAGGTGTTTCAGGGGGGTGGGAGGAGTAGTTGAACAGGAGTTCTTCTGATTAGTGGGGGGGGTGGGGGGTCACCGGGTAAGTGATTTGTTTCTGTGGGGAAGGGGGGGGGGGTGGTTGTACGGGAAGTCCGCTGATTGGTGTGTGTGGGGGGGGGGGGGGGGCACTGGGTAAGCAGTGTCTACAGAGTGTGCAGGCACTGCCTGTGAGCTCTGCGGGTTGCAGCAAATCACATGTGATTGTGTTCCATTTTGGAACACAGCTTATTGCATTTGCATACATCATTTGCATACTCGTGTGTGTGCCAAGTAAATCAATGGAACCTCAACTGGCAATTGCAAGAATGCATATTATACTGACAAATATGATCTCCTTTCTTTCTTTTTTTTTCTTCTCGCCCTCTACACCCTCATGAACCCCCCAACCCTCCTCTCTGGTCTCACCCTCTCTCTTTTAGGATGAGTGTCGGAACTTTATGAAGGTGCTACTGAGTCGGCATGGGGGTCTGTTTGTCTGTGGAACAAACGCCTTTAACCCCTTGTGTGCCAACTACACGGTGAGTGTACATTGTATGGGAAGGAAGGATTTAGTCCATAATGTTAAATATGTATCTTTCCCTTTACACTTGACAAAGATATCCTTTTTCAGGGTGCCTCAGTGCTGATCTTCAGGAAGTTATATTGCTTCAATATAAGAATGGTTAAAGTTGTGCTCAGGGCTCCAGTCCTCCAGCCATAAGAGTAGAGTGCTCTCATCAAGATTCTATAAGTCACAGTTTATATATGAGTAAGTCCATGGTCATTGATTTAGCTGTTTTTCTTTATAGCCTCCAGGAAATAAAAGCAACAACTATTGAGTTTGAGGAAAGAACAGCTAGTGTAGGCTTTGCTACGGTTGCTTGTGAGAACTGCTGTGCTCTCAGAATTGAACTGGAGCCGCTCTCTCGCGCCTTGTCTAAAGGCGACTCGACCGTTTTTTCCTTTTTTGCAATTTATAATCGCCAATGAATGCTGTACGCATGAATTAGACAAACGACACAAAAATAACCAAAACGAAAAAAACGAAAGCGACTCAAGTTTAATCATCCACAGTATGCGCATGCAAATGAGAGGTTCGGAGCCAAGCTAATTTCTTACCGTCCCCTGTCAGAATTCCTGTTGGAAGGGAATCAAAAGGGCCTGAGAAATCGGAGCGGTGCAGAGCGTCAGGCGTGGAACATGCAGAAACACATGCGTGCCCTCAGCCCGCTGTCGCCCGGGTGTTGATTAATTGCGGCTGCAAGGTTTTTGATGTGTGCTGCTGTTCTCTGGGGCGCGGGGAGTCTGCGAGTCTGCGAGCGGAAATGTATTTATAGCTCTTTCCAAATGCTGGTGGCAGCCGTTCATTATTTCATTACAGAGTTTTTAAAGGTTTAAAAGGTAGCCCGCATTAGTGTTCCAGTTGTTTATTATGCTTGAGCATCTTTATGTAGTCACGGTGTGTGTGTGTGTGTGTGTGTGTGTCTGTGTCTGTGTGTGTTGTGTTCGTCTGTCTTGAATAATTGTTTATGTGTCCATGTGTAGTGACTGTGACTGTGATTTATGTACGTATGTGTGAGTATGTATGTATATCTGTATAGTAGTTCTGTTGAGTTTGATTAATGTGTGTGCTGGTGCTCGTTGCAGAGGGACACGCTGGAGATGGTGGGAGAGACGATCAGTGGAATGGCCAGGTGTCCCTATGACCCCAAACATGCCAACGTGGCGCTGTTTGCAGGTGAGAGAGCCCTGTGCGTTGCCTCTTCTGTGTGAAAGCCAAAGCTACCTCTGAAGCTTTGGCCAGCAGCCACACATGGAACACATTGGTACTGCACTTGATATGACTATAAACAATGTTGGGGTGGAACTAAGCTGCCTGTGCCCTTGTCCTAGAGGGGAACCTTTTCACCGCGACGGTGACAGACTTCTTGGCCATTGACGCAGTGATTTACCGCAGCCTTGGGGACACTCCCGCCCTTCGCACCGTAAAGCACGACTCCAAGTGGTTCAGAGGTACGCCCAGAGCAGTGAGTTCAAGGAGCAGAGAGACACCAGGCCCTCAGACAGGAAGCCGCGGTCACTGAGCAGGGCTCACCTCCTACCCGTCCCCTTCATAAGGGAAAAACCAGGTCACGGCTCCATAAAAATGAAATATTCAATGTCTTTTGTTGCTGCAGACGCTATGGCGAAGACGAAGATGTAATGTGACGCTTTTCAAGCTCCGATGTGAAATTTCACGTGACGTTAATGTTTTATGAGTAATTCCAAGGGGCCTGTTTCACGTGACGTTGATGTCTTATGAGCAACTCTCAGGGCCTGCAACCGTTCACGGTTAATGCTGGATGTCACTGTTGTGGCTGTGTCTGTGTTGGTGTCTTATTAGGGTTGGAGACAGTGGCACCACAGATGTATTACATTATGACCACAGATTCAGCTGCTGTGTGCCATCGGTCCCCCATGCCTCCTTAATAAGGAGCTTTCTTTGGTAACTGGAGGTTCCAGCGCAGTCATTAATGCTAGGCCAGTCATGGATGATGTGTTTTAGCCCACACCCCTTCAATGATGTGCATAACGAGCCAGAACACTTACAGCTTCAACATAGGTGTAGACATACCTTTCAGCGTGGCTCACAAAGAGCTGAACATGGTCTATATGTAGGATATACAGCGTGGTCTATATGTAGGATATGTGAGGTGATCCTGTCTGTGTTTGATTGAGTTTCCCTTACCTGTATATAGGTGAGTGTGAGTTAGCGTGTGTGTCCCTGTTTGGGGGAGTGCGTGATATACCGTCCTTCTGTTTCAGAGCCTTATTTCGTCAGTGCTGTGGAGTGGGGCCCACACATATACTTCTTCTTCAGAGAGATGGGCATGGAGTTTAACTACCTGGAGAAGGTGAGAGAAGTAGTGTAACTCGGCAGTGTGGCATAGTGGTAAGGAGCAGGGCTCATAATGGGTCACTATTGGGCAAGGTAGTTAACCCAGAATTGCCTTAGTAAATATCCAGCTGTATAAATGGGTAACATATAAAACTGTAACCTATGTAAGTCCCTCTGGATAAGAGCATCTGATAAATGACAATAATGTAATGTAACTCTGACGCCCCCTTCCCCTCCCAACTTGGAGAGGGATTGGGGTGTTCGGCAAAGGAGAGCTCACAGTAGCTGTTGGGATGTTGTGGCAAATCCGCTGCCTATGCTGCGGGCTCCATTCACACGATGTTCCATTCACATGTTCCTTCCTGTGTAAAAATATCACACCAACACTGGCACAAGCTGCTGTAGTGACTTCGCTCACATCACAGCAGTGTAAATATTTACAAACATGGGTGCGACTGAGCAACAACAGGCCCTTTTCACATCCAGAACATTAGCTATCCCGCATGAGAGCACCATTGTCTGTGTTTGCACGGAGCTGAATAAGTGGGTGCTTAAACTGGCAACACTGTGATGGGGTCAGAGTTTTTCAGACATGAAAAATGTTCATGAATTTTCATGAATTAAAGATAACCGTTTAATGTACTGAGAGAATGATTCTTTTGTACATTGTACTTACCGAACGCCTTTTGGACGTAATGAACCGGTTACAGCTGTTTCCAAAGACTGAAAGGTTTTTGTCGTTTGGGTATGTGTGTGTGTGTGTGCGCATGTGGGTGTGTGTGCATGTGTGTGTGCGTATGTGTGTGTTCCCTCAGGTGATGGTGTCTCGCGTGGCCCGCGTGTGTAAGGCGGACGTGGGCGGGTCCCAGCGGGTGCTGGAGAAGCAGTGGACCTCCTTCCTGAAGGCGCGGCTGAACTGCTCCATCCCGGGAGAGTCGCACTTCTACTTCAACCTGCTGCACTCCACCAGCCCCATAATCAGTATCCAGGGCCGAGACGTCATCCTGGGGGTCTTCTCCACGCCTGCCAACAGGTAGCCAACGCTGCAATGAGTGGGAGACAGGGGTGACTGAGAGTCATATTGGATCAGTGAGAAAGGGTTGGCAGAAGAGAAAGACAAAAAGCTGAGAGCCCTTTTATGCACACAAACACACACACACACACACACACACACACACACACACACGTGAGAGTGAGTGAGTGTGTATGTGTGTGCGATCATAAGTGTGTGTATGTTTGTGTGTGTATGACTATGTGTGTGTGTGATGTTTGTGTGTGTGCGTGTGTGTGCGTGTGTGTGTGTGTGTGCGTGTGTGTGTGTGTGTGTGTGTGTGCGTGTGTGTGTGTGTGTGTGTGTGTGTGTGTGTGTGGAATACAGATGAGACAGAAGCTGTGGATCTCATGCTAATGAGCTGGTGGAGTTTTTGTCAGCGGAGGACAAATCCCTGTAAATGCCAACTGTAATAACACAATTCACACATAATGCTGCTCTCCAGGAAACCAGAGAATTAGTGAGTGAAGGAGGGAGGGAGAGACAGAGGGTGAAGAAGATGGAGAGAAAGAGAGAAAGAGAGAGAAAAGGGGAGGGAAGAGATCGAAGCAGACTCAGGGACAAAGAGGTCAGTTATGGACCACGCTTAACATGGCGAGTAACTGAGACACAAGGACATCTGAGCTCTCCACCAAGACAGAGAGAGAGAGAGAGAGAACTGCAAGAACAATTCCAATTAGAGTAAACCAAATTATAAAACACCTCAAACAATTATCTGGAAAATTGGGAAGCACACGGTAAAAACTGAAATGGAATGACATCATACCCTAAAAATGGATTTTACCCTGGCAGAATATCTGATCACAGTCAAAAATGCAAAGCAGAAGCAGATTCTTACCAAAAATCAGTTGAATGATCACAGCCTGGTCTTTAAAAAGGGCCGATGCAGGCAAACCTGGCAAGCCAGGAACGACAGCCTCTGAGATCAGTGTGAAACAAGGGAGGCTGAGGCAGACTTACACTTTCTCTTCAAATGTAATGGCTGCTTCCTCAAAAAAGGGCAATATTCCTTAAAAATATTACAGCTTGCATCCCCCCTATTAACCTGTAAATCTACTTTATTCATTCATTCATTCATTTATTCATGCAGCCATTCTTTCATTCTTTATTCATTTATTTAAACATTTAATAGTCTGGTATATTTATATTTGGTTGGGCAATACTGTACACCTGTGTGGTCATGCTAATAAAGCTTATTTGGAGTTGAATTTGAGAGAGAGGGAGTTGGGGAAAGAGGGAGAGGGAGTGAGCAAGAGAAGTAGAGAGAGGGTGAAAGATAGTGGGGGAGAGAGAGGGGGAGAGATGGAGAGAGAGAGAGAGAGATGGGGAGAGATGGAGAGAGAGAGGGAGAGAGAGAGAGATGGATGTTCAGACTCAGAATGGCTCTGTGATAACAGCGGTGCCAGAGTCCCTGCCCAGCTGAACAAGCAGTACTGTCAGATGCCGTAATGAATGGTGTGTGCGTGAGACAGGTAGCAGCAGTTACACTGCTGAAACTACTCTGCAGAATGCCTTAGCCCCCTCCCTTAGGGAAGCTGCTATTCTGTCACACTGCAAGCTGTGCCAGTACCTGTATACGACCTGTAGGTGGCTGTGCCAGTACCTGTATACGACCTGTAGGTGGCAGTGCCAGTACCTGTATACGACCTGTAGGTGGCAGTGCCAGTACCTGTATACGACCTGTAGGTGGCAGCATCAGTACCTGTATGTGACTTGTACATGGCTGTGTCAGTACCTCTATATGACCTGTAGGTGGCATTGTAAGTACCTGTATATGACCTGTAGATGGCAAGGCATGTCCTGAAAGTTCCAGTGTCCCATTGGCTGTGAGCCAGGAGTGTGGCTGCTCATGCTCATCCAACCAATCAGGTGTCTTTCTCACTGCTCATCCGATTCTGCATTTCCCAGTCCCATTTTAGCGTTTCTCAAGTTCAGTCCATGTCCATCTGTCCCTAAACACATTGAAGAGTCAGAGTGAAGAGTGAGATTAGAGTCTGAGAGCAGTCTGAATGAAGAGTGAGATTAGAGTCTGAGAGCAGTCTGAGTGAAGAGTGAGATTTGAGTCTGAGAGCAGTCTGAGTGAAGAGTGAGATTTGAGTTTGAGAGCAGTCTGAGTGAAGAGTGAGATTTGAGTTTGAGAGCAGTCTGAGTGAAGAGTGAGATTTGAGTCTGAGAGCAGTCTGAGTGAAGAGTGAGATTTGAGTGAGATTTGAGTCTGAGAGCAGTCAGAGTGAAGAGTGAGATTTGAGTCTGAGAGCAGTCTGAGTGAAGAGTGAGATTTGAGTGAGATTTGAGTCTGAGAGCAGTCAGAGTGAAGAGTGAGATTTGAGTCTGAGAGCAGTCTGAGTGAAGAGTGAGATTTGAGTCTGAGTGCCCTTTGAGTCAGAGTGCGGTTTTATTGAGATTTGAGTATAATGAGCAGTTTGAGTCAGATTGAGGTTTGAGTCAGAGTGAGGTTTGAGAATGAGAGCAGTCTGAGTCAGAGAATAGTTTTAGTGAGAGTGAGGGAGGAGTCTGCAACCAACCTTCCAGATTTGCTTTTAGGACCCTGAATCAGAGACATGCCAGCTGGGTTTTATCACTACAAATGAGGGGAAGTTGATTTAGAAGTAAAAGGTTATTCTATTTGTGACTCACGCTTAAACAATTTGCTTTTTTATTTGTGGAACAATCAATCCACAGTCCTCTTAAAGTTAATGTGAACCACATTTGCATTAAAGGAAGTATTGACAAACTGCGTTCTTTTACGTTGTCTACTGGGTGTAGACTTCACCGGAGCATGTTTTCATTTAATGATAATTAAGTAGCTGCACGATTCATCCAAAGGTTAAAAAAGAGTATTTATTTCTCTGTTGCAGCATCATTTGCTGTGGCCCAAAGTCTCCTGTGCTAGAAAATATGTAACTAAAACTCGGCTGAAGAGATGTGAGAATTGCTCTCACCCTGATCAAAGGAGTTTATTATGATGCTAAACCTGATGCAAAAGCAGGTCACATTGCTCACCCATGTGTGAAAGTGCATGCTGGGAGTTTTTGCAGAAGCTTTCGCATTTGCCATCAAAGGTTGTAACTCCAAACAAGGTGCTCCTGTTCCTATGCATGTGGCATTAAAGTGACACGTAATCCGGATAAACCAGTATTCCCGTCATGAGATGCTCCTTGGAACACATCAAAGAGCCCATCCTTTCTGACTTACAATGCCCCTGTATCCACCAATGGGAGCCAACATGGGGAGGCGGGGACCCCATTTGTTGGCTGCATGTAATGTAATGGATGTGGGTGCCGTCTACACAGCATGTGATCTGAGGAATGTAGAGGGTCTGTTCGGATTTCCCAGCAGGTCTGCTGGCCTCTTCCACAGTATGTATTTTAATTAGCCAGCTGATCACTGAGCCGGCCATGACCACTCTGTACCCATACACATTTACACAGGGTGCATTTGTGTATGCCAAACCAATTCGCGGCCATAAGATATTCGTATTTGTGCAGGATAGTAGAAACACAGTGGGAAAGTGGAACAGGCGTGTGCATTGTGGCATCGAAAGGTTTTATAACCCCCTCTGTCTTTTTACATCATTCGTTGAGTTGGTTTCACGACATATAGATGTTTTCTTTCCACTCTACGTCTTTGATTTATACCACTACAGCCTCTCTTACCAATCCTCTCTACATGCTTTCATCCATGATTTGCAAGTTTTTTGGTGTATTCTAAATGGCAAATTGCAGGGTATCCATGTTCTTTTTCCTCATGCTGTTGCCTGCCATTGTTGAGAATATTGATTGGAACAATTTTTAGCATTAAGCTATTTTGCAAAAGTGCAAAGAAAACAACAACGCAGAGACCAGCATCCTCTGAGCCGTTCTTCAAAATAAGATAATCAGCCGGAAAATTCATGTCTTTCCTTTACAGGGGTTATTCAGGATGCTCTGATTACCATGTAGATAGGAATATCAATGCTGGTTGTATTTCATGGTGCATGTAAACATCTCTATGAATATGCCAGTAACAACAGACAGAAACGTTGGGGATGTATGTTTTTATGTGTAGTTTGTTAATAAGTTGACTGCAAATAACAAATTACATGAAAAGATATGACTGATCTGGCAGTGTTTTGACCTAAGATCTTGGTCTCTTGCAGTGTCCTGGGTTTCACAGTGTTTTGACTCTTAACCTTGGTCTCTCGCTGTATCCCAGGTTTGGCAGTGCTTTTACCTTTGACCCTGATCTCCTGCAGCGTCCTGGGTTTGGCAGTGCTTTGACCTTTGACCCTGATCTCTTACAGTGTCCTGGGTTTGGCAGTGCTTTGACCTTTGACCCTGATCTCTTACAGTGTCCTGGGTTTGGCAATGCTTTGACCTTTGACCCTGATCTCTTGCAGTATCCCAGGTTCGGCAGTGTGTGCCTTTGACATGCAGCAGCTGGCCCGGGTGTTTGAGGGGAGGTTCAAAGAGCAGAAGTCCCCAGAGTCCATCTGGACACCTGTACCTGACGAGCTTGTCCCCAAACCAAGGTACACGGCACCCAGGTGTCCCTGCACCAGCGCTGGGTTTCCATCGCTCTAATGTTGCATTACGCTGGTGCATGGATACAGAGTGGCAGCCTCCTGTGACCGTGACTCTTCTCCTCAGACCGGGGGGCTGTGCTGTCCAGGGCTCCAGGTTCAACTCCTCCAACACCTTCCCCGACGAAGTGCTGAATTTTGTTAAGACACACCCCCTGATGGACGAAGCTGTGCCTGCATCGGGCCAGAGGCCGTGGATCGTGAAGACCATGGTCAGGTGAGACTGTCCCCTCAGCTCATTGGTCGGATGGGACTGTCCAGTCTTTCTGAGTTATGGCCAGTCAGTGAGGAGCTCATCCATACCTTCAGCAATATATGTATGGAGAATGAATGTTTGTGTGTGTGTATGTGTGTATGCGTATGTGTGTGTGTGGATGTGAACATCTATGTGCATGTGTATGTGTGTGTGTGTGTGTGTGTTTGGGTGTGTGTACATGTGTGAGACAGTCTATCGCTTGTGTGTGTCTCTATCAGATACCAGCTGAATAAGATGGTGGTGGACACAGAGGCCGGTCCACATAGGAACCGCACTGTCCTGTTCCTGGGCTCCACTAAAGGAACCATCCTCAAGTTCCTCATCATCCGCAGCAGTGACCATCCCATGGCCAACAGCAACGTCTTCCTGGAGGAGCTGGACGGGTTCAACCGCGAAAAGTGAGCTCTGCTCGGCCACAGTCACAGTCACTGTCGCTTTGACCAATGTGCTCCTCGAACACAGAAAGGGGATATCACGCTCTGAGCAGATGGGATATCAGAGAGCTGTTATCCTTCTCTAAAGGCACTTCTCAAATTCCAATGGATTAGAGAGAATTTCTTTACCATTGTCATAACTGGGATTGCATTTTGTACCCCATTCAGTAATCGCTAAGCATACGATCTGTTCTTTTGTCCCTTCTCCTCATGGTGGTACTCCGCTGACAGAGATGCCAGTCATTTAGCATCATCTTATTCTGACCGTACTTAATACTGAGGGGATCTCCTGAGATGGTTGCAGCTTCAGCAAAGATGTCCAAAGTCTTTAGCCTCTCTGTTTGAGTTTGTCTGCCAGATTATGATTGAAAATGGCTGATTGCCTATACGGGATTGAACTAGTCCCAGGAAAATGTCCCCACATACATCTTGTGTATGGTGCATCCTGGTGAACATATTACACTGTGCAGTGTCTGGCTAATTAATAGTCTTCATTGATAATATCAATTCACCATTTTCAAAACTCATTGGTGCAGATTAAAAAAGAATAGGTGAAGCCTAAACTCTTTTATTAGATATAGTACAAATAAAGAGGGACTGATCTACAGATTTGGGCTCTTTGATGATATTGTAAGTAATATTAATAATAATAATAATAATTTCTTATAAATAGACTTTGAGTATGCAAACTCCTCATCCTCAGATGAAATTAGACAGAAAAAAATTAGATAAAAATTGTGGAAGCTATGATGTAAATAGTTTTTATAGTGAACCTCAGTATCGGAGTCCTCCTCCCTTCCACTCTCAGCAGGGGGCGCCTGCTGCAGTGGCTGTCAGTCACCCAGCAGGAGAGAAGCTAATCAGGGATCAGAGCGAGGAGAGAATGGCGATGCCGCACGTCTAAAGAGGGCATCTGAGATTTCTAACAGAGCCCGGCTTTGATTGGATTCCTGCAGTAGTGAATAGAGGCATTCAATTTGCAGCTCCCCCTGCCCGTCTTTACACGGAGGCGCACGGGCAGGCCTAATTAGTCGATTTGAAGCCCTCGTTCTTGAAAAGAGAGCGGTAAAACGTTTTGAAAAGGAGCCACACACGTTTCCTCAGCGGCGGCACCCCCCCCCCCCCCGTTCCTGACTGCGGCAGGCGATTCAAGCCTCCCGTCTCCCCCGCGGCGAACCACACTGCCTGCAGCTGCGGCAGGATTCGGCGCGCCGCGGCCTCCCTCGGGGGGCATTATTCCCATTATGACATCAGCTCCTTTCAGCCGCCCGCCCGCCCGCGCTCTCTGACCACCCCGCTGCCAGTGAACAGGTGCGGGCAAACTGCGTGCGAGAATGTGAGAATGAGGTGTAAACTCTCCGCCGCGTAAGTGCGGAGCGTCTCATCTCTCAGGCCGCTCATGCTTGTTTGTGTATATTATCCAGCACGGTTGGCAACGGGCGACATGAATGAATTCAGAGGTTCAGTGGATTTTGAAAGGCTTTTCAGTGAGGTACTGTGTGGAAGGGGATGGTGCAGGGAATGTGTTTGGTTGGACATAAATAGCAGCACCAGGGCCATCAACTGATGTACACTCTGTGGGTCTGAATGAAGAGTTTCCAAGGATATCACTTTCTAATACTTACTCAGATATTGCAGGGAACTTTAAGCATTACCCTGGGCCATTCTAATGGGGATTTCAAAGATAATACTTGAAATGTTGTTTTGACAGCTTGCAGGGAAAAATACAGACAATAGAAATATTTTGAAAGAAATGTCACAATTCAATACGATGAAATGTTACATTGTGAACTGAATGAAAGACTTTGCTGATGAGCATTCACTGATATATAAATGTAAAATAACAGTAGTGGGATGAAGTGATGTTTTTTACAGAGAGTTACTTAGGTGCCCATTAATGTACTGAACATGACTGGTTGAATGGCGTTATCATTGAGCGATATCATTGTGTGAGTGAGTGTAGTATGGACTAAATGACCGGTCTTTTGGTACTGTGTGGTCGCAGTATAATTGACCCAGTCTTGTTGTGGTGCTGTGTGGTCGCAGAATAACTGACCCGGTCTTGTTGTGGTGCTGTGCGGTCTTATTGGCCCGGTCTTGTTGTGGTGCTGTGCGGTCTTATTGGCCCGATCTTGTTGTGGTACTGTGTGGCCTTATTGGCCCGGTCTTGTTGTGATACTGTGCGGTCTTATTGGCCCGGTCTTGTTGTGATACTGTGTGGCCTTATTGGCCCGGTCTTGTTGTGATACTGTGCGGTCTTATTGGCCCGGTCTTGTTGTGATACTGTGCGGTCTTATTGGCCCGGTCTTGTTGTGATACTGTGTGGCCTTATTGGCCCGGTCTTGTTGTGATGCTGTGTGGCCTTATTGGCCCGGTCTTGTTGTGGTGCTGTGCGGTCTTATTGGCCCGGTCTTGTTGTGGTGCTGGGTGGTCTTATTGGCCCGGTCTTGTTCTGGCACAGGTGTGGGGAGGACACGCCCCAGGCCCGGCAGCTGCTGTCCCTGACGCTGGACCGCCCGAGCCACTCCCTGCTGCTGGCCTTCCCGTCCTGTGTGGTGCGCGTTCCCGTGGCTCGCTGCCAGCTCTACTCCCGCTGCATGAAGTGAGTGAGCACGCTCGCTGCCATGGCAACCCCAAGTGTTCTCCAATCAGGCCTCTCACTTCCCCACCACACCCTCCAATCACACCTCTCACTCCCCTGCCACACCCTCCAATCACACCTCTCACTCCCCTGCCACACCCACCAATCACACCTCTCATCTCTCTGCCCCACCCTCTTCAATACTTTTGGAGCAGCAAAACATTACTTGACTGACAGACTCCTGCCTTTAATCTTCCAGTTTTAAGAATGTAACAATCGAGATGTTATTTTGTTTATGATTGGCTATCAGTGCTCAGTTGTAGTGAAAGGTATTTGTGTGTAAGTTGGGCTTTATTGCACAAAAGAGTACAGTTATTGGTGTAAAATGCTTTGGTTGTCTAACTCATGATAAATACATCTTGATAGCTGGATAAATACCAAGGTGATTCAGATTAGTCTGAGTACTGAAATCCAGCCAGTACTGGAGACACAATTTCTGTTCAGATTGTGAAAAAAAAATGCACTGGTTAAAATGAGGAGTTTACTTGTTCCACTGTGGAAGTCATAAAATTCACATCCTGGGTTATCAGACAATGAATGGAGAAGGAAAGACAAGACAAAGGAATTCTGGGATAGGTGAGGAAAATGTCTTTTGTGACATAGCCCATGCCCTAATGCAGTCTAATCCCGTAAACCTAATGCAAAACTGTGCGCTAATGTACTAGACCATATTCTAATGCAGTAAACCTAGCACAGTAAACCGCTTCTGAAAGCAGTAAGGCCAATGCAGTAAACCATGCTCTGATGCAGTAAACCATGGTATCTGTGAAGCTCAATGGACCAGACTCATTGCCATGTCACACAGAGGAGTGATGTTTGCCATCAGTCAGGATAAATGTCTGTGTGCCTACAGGAACTGCATAGCATCCCGGGACCCTTACTGTGGCTGGACCCGAGGCAGCACCTGTTCCTTCCTCAGGCCTGGGACCAGGTGAGACGGACTGGAGACTCCTCTTCATGAGGAAGTGTAAAGAACTGCTGCTGCTGCTGCTTGTTGTTAAAGCATCTGCTGTCTGTGGTGTACCATGGTCTGAAACCTGGTCACAGTGCATTCAGAGTTGTGGTCATAGTCATGTGTGCTGTGTATGTGTGTGTGTGTGAATGTGTGCAATGTGTGTGTGCGTGCATCTCTGTTTGTGTATGTGTGCAGTGTGTGTGTGTGTGTGTGTGTGTGTGTAAATCTCTGTATGTGTATGTGTGCAGCTTATGTGTGTAGTATTTGTGTGAGCATCTTTTGCTGCTTCTTCAAAGGAGTCTGCAGCAGTTCACCTCTGGGTTCACAACTTGTGTTCCCTAATGAAATCTCATCTCCGGCTGATCGAGTTATGTGGGTGAGCGCTGTGAGAGCTCCAGTACATCAAAGGGGGAAACTTCCGAAAAGACCACCCCCCACGCTCCCCCCACTCGCAACTCTCTAGACTTACAGCTCTAAGGCCTGCTCTCATCTGATTCCCCACGCGCGCTAAACCTCCAGATCGATGCCGTATCGACCATCACACAGTTGTTTGTGGATAAATTGTATTTATGAAACTGGGATCTGGAGGACTTACAAACTCTAAATAATTTGCCACGTGAAGGGAACATGCAGTATGAACAATATTGGAAAAAGAATTATGACAGTGCCATTGAGTTTATTTTATATGAGGCGCTAAATTAGAGTTTGCACAACATGAAGAAGACTAGAATAGAACAGTTGACAAAAGCCTACCTAGATCTATATGTTGTGCCAAAGCTGTAAAAAAGGCAAATAGGATGCAGGGATATGTTGGAAAAAGTATTGATTGCACATCAAAGGAGGTAATATAAATGTTATAAAATGACTTCATCATACCACATTTAGACTACTGTGTCCAAGGTCTGGCTTTAAGAAGGACAAAAAACTCTGCAATAAGACTGGTTCCAGTTATCAGACAGAGGTTGTGAAGGGAAATTCAAGATACTTAATCTCTTTAGCCTCAGCAAATGGAGACAGGGGGAATTTGATTGAGGATTTACATTTTTAAAAGGATTAATAAAGTGGACTACAGAGGCTATTTCAAGCCCTGTCAGCAAAACAAGTGAACACAGGTGAAAATGAGATAAAGGTAAATTTAATATTAACATTAGAAAGCATTTTTCGAGAGTTATAAATGCCAGTAATTTACCAGGATTTCTAGTGGAAGCAGAGTGTTCAAGACCATGCTTTACATATACAGAATCTAGACTGTAGACAGAATGACAAGCCTGGCTGGACTTGAATGGCCTGTCCTCATTAACTTGTTATGTTTTTATTTACGAATTGAGTCCGATATTTTCAGCTTGTCCCACGCTTATTAAGAGCACTACTACATCACTACCACAATATGAAGTCAGTCTCAATAACAGCTGAGCTGATGAACTCTCGGACTCATTTCCATTCTGCTGGCCTGATAATGGCCTTCATCTTTCTGTCATTTTGCATTTTGTGGTCTCCTCTAACTGCATGTTGCTGGAAACGAGATAAAGGGTTTAGTGGTGATTCTACATTCTACATTCTACATTGTCTGTTAACACTTATTTGGTATTCAAGATCAGATTTAGATAATATAAACAGCTGGAGAGACTGTCTACTAATCACCGTCTTGCTGTTAGCCTGCAGGGGGTGCTATCCCTGCCGTGAGTCACATCCTCCAGGTTAACGGTCACATTAAAGTCATGAAAACGTACTCAGTCCTTGCCATTATTGACGTGAAAACCATAAAAACAGCTTTACATAGTCTCAATTGGAATTGTTTCAGAAATCCCTTGAAATGTTGATGAATGAATCTCCTTGTCCATCCTGATGTTCTATGTTTAAAGCCCTTTGAATCTTTAACTCTTGAGTTAAGTTAAAATAAGCTTAACTAGAAGAAGTCTAGAATGGGGCCAATCAAAGACATAAAATGTGTTCAGTATGAAAGGTGGAGTATTCTGTATGAAAGGTACAGTATTCTGTATGAAAGGTGGAGTATTCTGTATGAAAGGTGCAGTATGCTGTAGGAAAGGTGGAGTATTCTGTATGAAAGGTGCAGTATGCTGTAGGAAAGGTGCAGTATGCTGTAGGAAAGGTGGAGTATTCTGTATGAAAGGTACAGTATGCTGTAGGAAAGGTGGAGTATTCTGTATGAAAGGTGCAGTATGCTGTAGGAAAGGTGGAGTATTCTGTATGAAAGGTACAGTATTCTGTATGAAAGGTGGAGTAATCTGTATGAAAGGTACAGTATTCTGTATGAAAGGTGCAGTATTCTGTATGAAAGGTACAATATCCTGTATGAAAGGTGCAGTATGCTGTATGAAAGGTGGAGTATTCTGTATGAAAGGTGCAGTATGCTGTATGAAAGTTGCAGTATGCTGTAGGAAAGGTGCAGTATGCTGTATGAAAGGTGCAGTATGCTGTAGGAAAGGTGCAGTATTCTGTATGAAAGGTGCAGTATGCTGTAGGAAAGGTGCAGTATGCTGTAGGAAAGGTGCAGTATTCTGTATGAAAGGTGGAGTATTCTGTATGAAAGGTGCAGTATGATGTAGGAAAGGTGGAGTGTTCTGTATGAAAGGTGCAGTATGCTGTAGGAAAGGTGCCTTCACCTTTCTGCTGTTTAAAACTGTACCATATTTCTGCCTCTTCTGCTTCAGGTTGCCGTTTGAGCAGGATGTTGACCATGGGAACACTTCTCTCCTTGGAGACTGTGACGGTAAGAGATAGTTACTCACCTCACTAGTTACATATGCCCTGTTAACCGTACATACCGTACATATGACTTGTACGACTGTACATACTACAATACATTGTCTTGACCTGGATTACAGTAATGACTCTGAATTTAACACAGCATTGTACATGCTGTCTTTATTATAGACTGAAGCCAGCTGGTTACTTCTTAAATGCTGTTTTCAAACCCAAGAATGGGTGGATGAAAAAATGGATAAAGTGGTTAGAACAGTGACTGAGATGCTTTCAAAATGAGGAGCACAAAATTACCACACAAATCTGTCTAATCTGCTTTTGCTATCCTCCCCTCAAACCCTTCCACTCTCATTTATACCACATGGCCTTAATTAGAGTCAGTGGCCAATCAATCAAACAACAGCCCTAAGTCTGCAGAGACACACACTCTCATGCACACATTGACAATGGTAAAACTGATGAGAAAAGCTTTGCTGTTGTATGGTTTGTAAAATTACGTGAACATGCAGGGTCCTTGAATTACATATCCACAGTCCATAATAAATTAATTCATATAGGAAAAATGCTGTTGAAGATTGCATTCTCACACTGAGTCATCCAGTCGCATTCATGCATGAAGTTATTTTTGGACACACTGATTTCATTTACAGCTTTACCAAAATGTGAAAGCATTTTCACAATTTTTCTTGTGAAATTCAGACTCATAAAACCATAGATGATATGGAATGGTGTTTATATTACAAGATGCCACAACTGAGTATCAGCCATTTTGTGATTGAGATGAAGGTGTAAGTATGACTCAGTGAGATGTTTAGCAGAGGACGGCAAGGACATCTCCAGTGATCCTCGCTTGTAAGTGTCACGGCGTTATCTGCATACTGAGGGAAGTGTTTGTGTGGGTCCATCCATCTCTATATGAGCAGACTACTCATCTACTTTCTTCTTTGCTGGCGCAAACCTTAAGTGTGACAGAGGCCTGTGTTGTCAGAGACCCCCCCCCGCCAACCAAAGTGTACCCCCCTCTCATTCTGTGTATAATGGTGTAATATGCTGCTTCAGGACTGCAACAGATGGAAGCAGTTATGATAGGGTGGAAATGCGTCCAGAAACAAAAATGCCGCGTTTGGACTGGGACGTGTTACAAATCCATTAAGGTCCACATACACATCAAGAACAGAAAGCCTGTCATCAAATTTTTCACATTTGTAGCTGCTAACTGCAGTACATGATCTTGATGCCTCTGTGGGGAGAAATTGTAAAATAAACACTTTCAGTTCCCTCACAATTGCTGGCTGTAAGGCCTCCATCAGGGCGTCTGCTTGAAGTTAGCATGCTGAGAGGCACGTAGCAAAGCCTTAAAGGAATATGATTTTTTTTGCCGTTGAACAGAGAGGTGTGAAACTGCCTCACCTCAGAGGCAGGCGTTTGGTTCCAGGCCTAATAGACTGTCTCCGGTGCCGCTCACGGTGCCGTCTCACAGACCCTGAGGGAGAATAACCTCCCTACAGTCCATACTTCATTCACACTCACAGGCTGGCAGGTGGAAAGGCAAACCGGTCCAGCGGGAAGTGAGGCGGTTCATCTGCGGTCGGTCCTCATGCAGAGGTCCTGGAATACATGTGTGGGAAACTTGTAGATGAGGGGACGGGGCAGCTCTCTGTGGGCGTGATGAGGAGGAGAGCATGGCGTGTGCCCATATGCTGGTGGTGGAGGAGACCGTCCTGGAAGGCCTGTCGGTGCCGATTCCCCAGAGTGGCCCTCCATATGCTGCAGAAATGAGGGAAAACCCAGTGACCCTCAGGGTTGAGCTGAAGATGCAGCTGCATTCATCACTTCAGCGATGGCAGGAAATTTACCGAAAGAGTCTGTCAGAGAAGATGGCTTTCATGTGGAAGAACACTGCGTGATGGCTACACAGAAAGCACTTCTGCTGACAGGAAATTAGGGTTACAGAGGAAATTAGGGTTACCATGTGTTGGTCTACAGGAGTGTGTTTCCAGAGGTCAGTAATCCTGCATCCAGTGAGAATACGGAATGGAGTCTGTGTTTATCGTTATGTTTCACGGCACTGGGATGTCTCCATTGCCTTTCACCCGTTGGATATTTTTGCAGGTTTAATGACTTGTTCAAGGGTGAAGCAGCATTGCCTCATCCAGGATTCGAACCAGCGACCCTCCGGTAAAGTCACGTTTCCTGATTCCCCTTTCCCCCTGCTGCTCTAAGCATTAAAGCACAGGAGTTACACAATTCAGAGTTTATTTTTGTCGCCTGGTCGTCATGTTTCCTGCGCGGCGCTCACGCATGGGCTTCACACACCCTGCATGCGAGGGAGAGATTATGCGCTCGGCAGGTTGTGAGATTGTGGGATGAGCCCCCTCCATCCCAAGTACATCCTTAGGCTGATACTGTATGGAGCAGAGCATATTCCCCAAGCATGTATTCATTTTTTTACTTGCAAATGCACATTTCCCTACCTTTCCCCAGCTGGGTTCATGCAGCCTCGGTCATTGCTCCCACCCCAGGAATCAGGACAGAATGCATATTTCCTTTGACATATTGCTTTATGGAAGGCAATTTATTCCGCACACAATCTAAGAAGTGTCCCCCTTCCAGCTGTAGAATTAGCTGGGTTTGATGTAGCTGAAACCGCTCAGCACCTTATCTCAGCCGTAGGGACCGGTTGATATGACCGCAGAAGCGTTGTGGTGGAATTGGTACCTTGGAGAATATTTGGTTTGTAAATTGAGTATGTAAATAGGTAAATGTATACGGAATGTAAATGCACTCATAACCCGCAGATTACTGCCCATCACTACACACCGGTGAGCTCCACACATACCGTTTTATCACTGCATATTAGCAAGCACCACACATACCGCTATCAGGATGAACACACCCCACACACCTCAGCACCATCCACTGCTGTGAAAACCGCTACTCTGTATTTGCCTCCACACATAGACCCACTCCCTGATCATTACAATTTCGAGCACCTTCAGTGTTTTTTCCCAAAGATGCTGACGTGACACATGTCTCACTGATTGTATTGATTGTTGGGTGCCCTCTGATTTAGCTCAGGTGCGGTGGTACCTGGAATGGTGCTAGCTGCAGAGTGACGACTTTCATTGGGATCATTATTAAACATCAGATAGACATTCTGCAGAGAGCGCACTGACCGCTTGCGCTGGTCCTGAACAGACAGACCTACAGAGTCAAAGATCCTTTTTCAGTTCTTCAGCTTACAGCCACACATACAAACGTGCACACACACACACACACACACACACACGCATGTGTGCACACACACACGCACACACACGCATGCGTGCACACACATACAAAGGACAACACAAGGACATCATTACTGCATGCATTCCCCATTCCCTAGTACTGGAGGCTTTGTGCGTTTATGTGTGTTTTGTAAGAGCAACATTAGATGTAGTTTTTTATTTTGGACGTGGGACCACATTAAATTCCAGCTATAGCCAAGGCACCCTGCTGCAGTGTGCCTTAATTTCACTGTGTCTCCAGCTATAACATACCCCGCTCTCTTGATGTGCTGTTTGCTCTGAGGCAAACATTTTTTCCCAGTGACCAGTGCACTGGGTTTGTGATCATGGCAAAGCAGATCCATATGCCGGCAGTGTTGTAATGAAGAGAAACTTCAATAAAAAAAAACCCTGGCGTAATGGCTTTTCATTACGGGGCAGCAAAACGGGGGATGTCAGGGGGAGGAGAGAGAGATAGAAGGATCAGGGAGAGGGGAAGAGGGGCTGGAAGATATCCGGAGGGATGGAGTGGGAGTGAGAGATTAGAGGAGCCTTTACAGGGTGAGAGAAGTGGTCGGGGAGGCAGAGAGATACAGAGAGAGATAATAGGGGAGAGAGATTCAATCTAACAAAGGAAATCAAAGACTCGTGTCCACAGATTGGGATTCTCTCCAAAATACGCTTCCCTCTCACCTGCTCTGATAGCTACCTGAACACCCCCCTCCCCTCTATAACCACGCTCTCCTGCAATTGGTGCTACAAACCAATGGCACATTCACTGCTGTTGGGCTGACAGTTTAATTGGTTTCCAAACAACTGAGTAGGGGAGTATGGGGGCTCTGCTGCCCCCTGTATCTATCTTTCCCTCCTCTCTCTATCCCTCTCACCCCCCCACCCCCCCCCCCTTGCCTTTCCCCCATCTCTCCCCTCCATCCCTCTTTATCTCCATCATATGTAATAGACAGTCCTCACAGGTCATAGTTACTCATACGATATTGTACCTCAGCTTCATCACAATGAGTCCAGGTACATAGGAGCCAGACTGCTTGCAGAATGACCTGACTGGGTAGGTTAGTCTGAAAGAGTTTATTAATGTTTCGGTTTTGCTCATCTACTTATTCTGGTTGATGTACCCCACGTTTTACACTGCATCTGTTCATACAGGCAGTCATTTTATAAGAGCAATTGATGTAAAGCCCCAGGTGAAGTACCTTTCTGAAGCTCTCAACCGCAGGTCCCTGTCTGGAATTTAAACGTCCAATATTCTGGGAGAATGCCCAGTTCCCTGCCTGGTGTGTCACACCATCATCTTCCTCTCTTTTATTTACCATGCTCCTTTTTTAGCTGTTTGTCCCTCTTTACCTGTGTGGCCCTTCTTTCCTGTATTTACAGGCCTGACTGGCCTCTACAGCTCAGGGTTAATGAACACAGGCTAATGAACACAGAGCTGGTTCATTATTTTATTCCTTTGCACATATGGCATATTTACAGTACGCACGCAAAAAGCTCAGCACTGACAGAGATCGCTGTTACACACAGCACTGACAATCAGAACACTGATGCTCACAGTACTAACAATAGATCACTGATACACAGCACTGATGAGCAGAGAATTCACTAATACATACAGCACTGACAGATATCACTGATGCACACAACACTGACTGAGATCATTGATACACGCAGCACTCACGGAGATCACTGTCAGACTGCACTGCTGGGCAGGCCACTGACAGCGCATGTTAAAAGCAGCTTATTTTCTTTTTATTGGCTGCATTTTTGTGGCTTTGCCAGCTGTTGCACCACAGCAAATTAACTGCTCATCAAAATGCTTTCATTGGCTGAAGGTAAACCGGAGGATTGTTTAAAGTCCGACATAAAAACAGACAGATGTTGTGAAATCTGATTCTGTATCTCACATTAAGCCGAGCAAAACACATCCATGCGCGTACACGCTCTGTGCGATGGCAACCGATCAAAGCAATTGGTCGGAAAAAATGCAGAATTAAACCAATCAGTGACATCGCCCGCTTGCTCGGGATCCAAGAGCGATGTTTGTGCTGTGGTGGCTTTCGCATGAACGACACGGTGAAAACAAGCACATTAAACTGTGGGCGCTGTTGACACAGGCTGTGAATTAAGGAAGTAAACATTGGAAAGAAGACAGAACACTGCCGTCCTGTGTAGGCGTGTCCTATAAACAATGGCAGCAATGCCATTTATCGCTTCGCCACAGAGCTCGGTGTCACCGTGAATCATAAAAGTAATTCAGAGTAAATGTAAGTATTTTCATTGCTTTACGTATTTTTACACATAATTTTTATGACAACATATTTCAGTTTCATTGTTTGTATCGGCAACAAATTCAATGAATGTTGCTTTATCGTAGCAGACACTCTTATCCAGAGTGACTTTCATACAGATGTATATTTATGGAGGCAATTCAGCTTAAGAAACCTTCCCCGAGGGTATAACATAATTGTTTCAACTGGGAATCGGACTGGAAACCTCTAGATTATGAGCCCTGCTTCTTATCACTGCAGCTGTATCAGAGATCAAAGAGAGAGAAGCTGTCACTCGTGAATGAAGTCAGTTTGCACACAGCCTCTGATAAAAAAGTACAATTCCAACAGAAGAGTTGTCCCACGTCAAATAAAACCACACCTGCTTCGTTCAAAAGCAACGTAACTGTGGTATGACACTTTAACCTGGATCCCACGCACTGTGTACAATGCACCTCACACCTGTTTGAAGAATGTGTCTGTATTTTATTTTATTTTCCCGCCAACAAATAAACAAAAAAAATGACTGTGAT
The DNA here is from genome assembly GCF_013368585.1 of Megalops cyprinoides. Classification (NCBI taxonomy): domain Eukaryota; kingdom Metazoa; phylum Chordata; class Actinopteri; order Elopiformes; family Megalopidae; genus Megalops; species Megalops cyprinoides. Next base: position 17,897,408 of record NC_050602.1, on the reverse strand, counting down.
GGAATGTTCCTCTCTTAGATGAAAGGACATATGAGAGACGAGCTCTGTTGCAGTAAAATTGTTACTGCTTGTTTCAGCCATTGTGACCAAACCTTCCTTTGGTCCATGTGCTGTTTCTGGGGTATTTCTCCAGATTGGGGTAATGGTCCTGTGTTGCAGAAAAAAGCAGTCTTCTGTTGTGGGGATGTCTCTCATTTTAAATACTAATTTAGGTCTCTGTTCAAACTACAAAGCACCTCCTCCTTAACTTTGAAGAGAAAGTTTGAACATGTATAACCTTTTTTCCTTTTATACTCAAATTTATGACCCAGATGGTCACAGAAATAAACAGTAATTTTTTAAGAAACAACAAAAAAAAACAACATCTGCTTATAATTACCACTGAAGGTTTTTAATGATGAGATCAGTTTTCTTTCCAACAAAACTATTTCCGTCTCCTTTTACTTCGAGAAACCCCATACATCATATATGAACTGTAAATGAACTATGCATTTCAGTGATTTCAAAAGCAGGCAGCTGAAGTGCTTTCCTGTGGTGTACGTTGGGTAGATATTCTCTTTCAGGAACACAGTTATTACACTAATTGAAACTTTAGGAGGAAATGGCAACCACTTTGGATAATGAGCGCAATTAGCCATTGTACCAACAGCACACCTCACAAGAGCTGAATCTCCCAGAGTCAACGTGAGTCTGTGCTCAGAGAGTCAACATAGGTGAGTCAGTACTCAGAGAATCAGTATAGATGAGTTAGTGCTCAGAGCGCCAGCATAGATGAGTCAGTGGTCAGAGAGTCATCACATAAGCGTCAGTGTTCAGAGAGTCAGTGTGAATAAGTCAGTGTTCAGTGAGTCAGAGTAGGGGTGAGTCCTCAGCCGTAGTGTGTGACTCTCTACTCTCCCTTCACCTCCAGGACTCCTGCAGCAGACCTTTGTGGAGGAGCCAGAGGGCCTGGTGTCCATCAACCTGCTGGTGGTGTGCGCAGTTTCGGCCTTCGCCACCGGGGCGGTGCTGTCGGGGCTGGTGGTGTGCTGGATCATGGGACACAGGCACCGGCGGCGTGCCCGCGGAGGCGGGGTGGGGTCCGGCGGCCGGCGCAAAGCGGAGAAGGAGCAGAGCATGCTGGGACAGGGCGGGGGCGGCTCGGTGCTGAGCGTGTCCCGGCACAGCGGGAGCGACAGACCCCGGTCGCAGGCGGACGCCCTGTTCGTCATGCCCAACGGCTGGAACAGCACCGGGGATCTGCTGCCCACCCCAGAGCAGACCCCCCTGCAGCAGAAACGCCCCCCACCCAGCATGCACCTCTCTGACTCCAGCTGGGATGGGAGCCACACCTACCTAACCTCCCTGGGCACGCCCTCTTCCTCCATGTACCTGAATTCCAAGCTGCTTCAGGGGGGAGGGGGGCGACGGGAGGAGCTGGTGGGGCCCCCCCAGGTGGGCGAGCGCCAGCCCTTTCTGGCTCTGGTCCGTCCTGGCCCCGCCCTGCGGAGCTCAGCGGGAGAGTACCACTACCCCGCCACGCCCCAGGACTCGCCCGACCGCAGGAGGGTCGTTTCGGCCCCAACCCCCCAGCTGGACTACGGGGACCCCCTGCGCTGGGCTCATGAGGGCTTCAGCTTCCACAGCAACGCCCCCGCCCACCACGGGGGGCACCACTACCCAGCCGCCCCCCCCTCGTATCCCCAGTCCGGCCTGCCGCGGGCGGGGCTGCACGCCCACAGGGGCTTCGGCGACCTGGCCGACCTCGGACACCTCCTCAGCAGGGCCGCGAAAGAGCGGACTCCATCCGGCCAGTGAGGAGTCTGTATCCCCCTCAGCCAACACCCCCCTCCACCCCCCAACGCCCATCTCCAGCTGCACCCGGAAAAACGCGCCAAACGCCCACCCCTGCTCCTGTCTGTTCTCCCTCACTGCCATTCAGCGCTCTGACATCCCTCTGAAAGGCCTGACTCCCACTCCCAACTGAGGGACACCCTGCCCCCTGCTGTGTGTGTGTGTGTGTGTGTGCGTGCGTGTGTGCAGGGGGACATCATGAGATGAACTGAAGGGAAAAGGAGAGAGGTACGGGATGGATTTGGAGAACCTGGAGAACCGAGAGAACTGCCTCACTGATGGTTCTCAGACGAAATGCAGCTGCGGCTGCAAGACCCTGATTCTGCTGGTTGGAAGCGAGATGTGTTTCTGGAGCGTGTGGATGGGTAGGCGACTCTCTGATATTTATAAGCAGATTTAAAAAAAAACACATCTGGCCAGCATTCCACAGATAGCAGATTGATTTCCACAGAATTACAGACCAGCAAGGACAACACACCTAACTCCCTGTCTCAGTCTGAAGACAGCAAAACAGTTTGCCACGATGGGCGGAGTTTGTTAAAGGAAGCCTGTCAGTGCATTTCCCCCCGGGGACTTTGAGGGACAGTGTCTCTGTGACGCTGCATCCCTTTCTCCAGAATAAGGATAGGGGAATGTGAACATATTCTGTACCCCCCACCCTGGTCATCCATGAACTGTTTTGGACAGCAGGGATCATTTCAGATGAGGCGGGGGAGCGTAACAACATGAGCCGTACAGGGGTGTGATGTGAGACACAGTCCCGCATGCACACTCAGACTCACTCACATACACCCACCCACACACACACACACACACACATATTCTCACAAATACACACACGCTCACTCATACATGCACACTTTCACACACTCACACACACATGCACGTATTCACACACTCACACACACATGCATGCATGCACACGCACACATACTCTCACTCACTCACACACGCGCACATACACACACGCTTACACATATACATATGAGTACAAACACACACACTCACTGACACACACACGCAAACACTCAAACACACACACATTCAGGATGGAGATCCATAGGACTCTACAAAAGACCTGAAGAAACTTGACGCAAACAGCAGAATAGAAACGAGAGACTTGTGGCTGTGGACCTGCCATTACAGGGGCTTCAGGTAACAGCATTCAGACACACTGAGGTCACAAGGAAGGCAGAGAGCTTTCACCTCATTTGCAGTTTTCTGATCAGACACGTTTTTAAAAGGAAACTCTGACTGGCCCACACGCGCTGCCAAGCTGCTGCCTCTCCATCAAGGATATGAACAGCGTGGGAGGCAGGGACAGGAGGAAGACGTCTCCATTTGAAATGTTTTACTGCTTACGACGTGTGGAACCCTTTCCACGCAGCCAATGATGTTTGCTTTTCAACTCTGCAAAAATAGTTTTTATGAACTTTATTGCGCCGCTCACATATTCGTGCCCCTACCATCCACCTACCCGACCACCCAGAAACAGGTGTGTCTCTGTGGATGGCACTGTGTGCCGGACTGTCTCTCAGACTGAAGATGTATTTTCCCCTCAGAGACAAACAGCCGTAGAGACGCATCCTAAACCATCATGTAAAAAATGGAGCCTTCACATTTTTAAATTGTGCAACTTTACACACTGAAAATTCCTTTTCTCAACCATCACCACATGTTTTGAACATGAGCACAAGCAGGGGTTTGTAAAGCTGTAGAGACAGTGTATTAGCCCGTACTGATTAATGTTGTCATTTTTCATTTGAATGGTAATATTTTGTTTGGGTTTGTGGTTATCCTGGCTCATCAGTGGGAGAGTGTGCTGTCGATGCTGCGAATGGGGCCCGAGTGTTCACCCCTTTTGAAGAAAACCAGAAGGGGAAGATTGCAGGATCGCCTCTCCACATGAATGCCACTTTTATACAGAGTCGAGTCTCCTGTTGCCTTGACGACCAGCTGCAGTTCTGCACGCATCACCAGAGACCGCCATGTTTGATGACAAAGCCACTTCCCCAAGTTACACTGTTGCAGTCCTGAGATGTACTTAAAGTGTGAGAGAGCTGCATGGTGTGGTCGCTGTGTGTACAACAGAATGTGTGTTTTTGTACATACTAGCCTGGGTACACTCATTCACACATTCTCACACTCACTCATATACACACACAATCACAGAAACACATTCTCACATACTCATACTCACTCACACATCCACACACACATATACTCACACACACACACATACATTCTCACACACTCTCACATCCACACACACATATACTCACACACACACACATACATTCTCACACACTCTCACAGGCATACACACATACTGAGCCTGAACAGCACAGACGGTCCTTACACTCACACACATGCACACACATTCTCACACACACACACACACACACACACACTCACACACACCACACACACACTGAGCTTGAACAACACACAGAGTCCTTAAATTCACACACAAACGTACACATTCTCACACACATTCACAGACATTCTCACACGCTCTCACAGACATACACGCACACACTGAGCTTGAACAGCACACACAGTCCTTGACTCTTTATCAGCCTGATCGTCAGTTGCCCAGGGGGCTCAGCTCTCCGTCACGTTCTGTCTCAGCTTCAATAAACAAACCATCAAGACATTGCCACCTTGGCGCTGTGTTTCCATTTTTTTTGTTTTTGTTTTATCCCCAAAGAATCTCCACCTGAGACAAATACTTTTAGTTGCAAAAAAAAAAAAATCTCTGAGACATCAATACCAGGAAGTCACCAACAATATCATAATTTCTTTATCACAGTTTTTCTCAATTGTTTACACACATTTCCTGAAAAAATATCATGTTCTCGAAACTCTTAACACAATACACACAACACAACACAATGGTTAAATCAGCAAATCAGCAAGTCCTAACAAATCCTGTCCAAAATGAAGCACTGGCCTCAAAACCATGTTAACACCCCTCAAAATCAAATATTTGCATCAAGTAATACACACATAAAATATAAATAACTCTAACTAAACACCAATTTCACACTGTGATGTTAACTATAAAACACTAGCATCAAGATTTATGTGTGTTTATGGCCTGATTATACCTTATTATTTATGATCATCATACATTTTCAATTCCAAAATGAACATAAATACCACCAGAACATATAATGAAAATATTTATTTTTTTCCAAATCATTTGACCGCAACTTGACCGCAAACAGAACCGAATGTTTTGTTTTTTCATCCTTCCTTTCCTCTTCAGGACGTGTCCAATGGTAGAGATTTTCTTAGAAAACTATATCACTTTACCAGCAGGTGGTGCTGTGATCACAAAGATATCACTCCAAGTAATGCACTGTGATGTGGACATCCCCCTTGGTCAAGACCACAGCTTTCTCACATGGCCCTGTATTGTAGCATTATAATCCAAGAGGTTAAAAATTCATACTTTTTGGACTCAGACTTGCTTTCAAATTTCATAGTCCTTTTAACCCTCTTGTATTTATATGGCAAAAAATAGTCCCAAGTTTTAGTGGCACTTTCATTTAACAAACACTTCACACCACTAAGAGATATGTGGTTTGATTTTCTAGTGATGTGCTAATTGCATCATTACCATGAGGCTAATCTGAACCAATCAAAGATCTTTGGTCTGAAGAGCAGTGATTAACCTTGAATGAACTCATTAACTTAAACAGTTACAAGTGGATTGTGTGCATTGAGAAGATGTTGCCTGTCATGTTCAGGTAGAACAAAAATGTACTGATCAGCTTTGGTTGTCTTCACAGAATAAAAAGAAGCTTGTCAATAGAAAAGGTGTTTAAATTAGTATGTCAGTGTGTCTGATTAGGTAAAATAGAAGGTAACATTCAGTGATGGGGTAGGTGGAGCTCCATGAAAGAGTGCTCATGCTTATAAACACTGGAAAGCACTTCTGATAATTATGTGTTCACTTAGTCTAGCTCTGAATACCTTGACTTACCTTGATTAATTCAATGAACCACTGTGAAAGGAAAATCCTAACATCTTGGGAGAAAGAGAGTGGAACACACCAGCTATCTTTGACAAACAAGTTTTGTCTTTTCTCTGAATTTAGTATAAGTTATTTTGCTTCTTGCTCTCTGGAACTCTTGGATGCTGTCTTAGTTACACATAGACATGTATATAATTTAATTATTATATTTGTAACAGCTGTACCCAAAGATGATGGTTGTGGTGGGGTTGGAGAGTGAATGTCATGAACCCTATAATGGTGCTATATTGCATGTCTGTCAATTGCTTGCTTACATGAGCCAATCAAAAGACGTTCTCCATAGTAAAACTTAACGTTTAAAAGCAGGTCACTGACAGATAATGGCTCTACCCGGTCTGAGGTTCCTGAGGCTTCAAACTCCTGTCACTAATCAATGCCATGTTCATGAGTTATTGAATTATGAACCTACGATTATATCTTAAAGCTGCAGTCCATTTCACTAGAACATGTTTTTGACAGAGCATTTCAACACAAAAACAATTTTTTTTAACTGTTACAGAACAAACTCTTTTAACTTTTTAGATAAAAAAATACCCTGTATTCCAATGAGTGACCAGGTGAGGGCAGTATTAACGGTTCAAAGGTAGTCAATAATGTGAGGACATGGTCCCCGCGCTAAGCATGAAATGTGTTTTCTTTCTGCAAAATGGCTTTTATCAAGACATATAGTTCAGACTATAGTGCAACGGTACAAACACACGCACACATCTCAAATTAACAATGAGAATAGATTTATTTTAAAAAATGCACAGAAAAGGGCTTTTTGTATAGCAGTTCAGTTCAGTAGAAGCAGTTGCCAGAGACGTCACTAATTTGAGCAAGTCTGAGTATGATAACTTTGGAGAAACCGATCCATCTTTTTCAGATAAATTTAATACATATGTATTTTTAGCATTTATTGACACAACAGCTGTCTATAAATTCATTCCTGGAGGATGCGTGTATGATGGATTTTGTTGCAGCTGGTTTTATTTTCTTAATTAGACAAATCTGTGAACATTTATACATATGTAGGTTTTAAAATATTGTACAATAAAATATTTCACAAATAAGACCTTCCACAGGCAGTGCTCTTCTGTAGAAATTCAACAACTAATTTAGGCACATACACGGAAACGAGTTAACAAAACTCAAACCATTTGAATCACCTTCGTGAACATTGTACAAAAAGTAGATTAGACGTTTGTATTTTAATATTTCAGTCATATCAGTTCTTCCTCTTTGTGTCAGTCGGCGTGTGCTATTCACAATTTTTCACATTAAAAACACAATTAATGAATCCTTAATTATTCGTTGTGTTTCTCCTCATGCACTGCGTTGGGTATTTTAATCAGTGTGAATTATCTTCACTAAAAAATAGTATCCTACAGCATCTAGGCAGCAGTTTGTGGTTGCGATCCAGTCTGAAACAACCAAAACGTTCTGCACTAAATTATAATAAGCACAGTTAGGCTTATGACATAATTGATTAGCAACAACGAACTTGGTAAGTAATGTAACGTGGAAGGGGGTGAAGCAAACGACGAACACGGTTATATTTGCAGCGATGACAGCGACACTTTTTAGTTTTTCTTTGAAAGTGCTTCCATCCTTGGGTTTTAACAGGATGAAGATCGTTTGACTTGAGCAAAACAGTATCGTACAACATGGAATACAAAATCCCAGTATGAACAGAACTATAACGAACTGATACGGCAACGGAACGGATTTCCTTTCAAAACACGACTGCAGGTTTTCCGGCATGTTTGCCTCCTTAAATATAACACATATCGTGACAACTGATCCCCATATGATCAGGCACACCGCGAGGGCCACTGGTTTCCTAAAAGCCGCCGATCTGGCTTGGAAAGGTAACTTCACAAAGATGAAACGGTGGACGCTGATGCCCGTGACCGTGAAGATGCTCGCGTATATGTTCAAGTAGTGGACGGAGATGAGAAACGTGCAGAAACGTGACACTTCCAGGCCAAAGAAAACGTTATGTATCCTGAATGGAAGGAAGGCAAGGAGTGCGCAGTGGGCGACGGCCAGGTTGACCATGTAGACGTGAGTGTCCGTCCATTTGGCTCTCCTCCGAAAGAATACGCACAGGGCCCCGGAGTTGAGTACCAGGCCCAACACAAACACGGGGATGTAGGCGATCTTCTCGAAAACTCTCACCTCGTCGACTACAGTTAGATTGCACACACAGGTCACATTCGACGTCATTGCCTGTGGACAGAAGTCAAGAAAACGATTAACCAATTAGATTTTTAAATGTTTATACATACACATATTAACGATGGGACAACACATGCTTTATTCATCTGGTGATAGTAATTAGAGTGAAATGCGCCTCTAATTTGCAGAAAGCATGTTATAAAAAAATGCTCAAATATTATTGTCATTAGGCCTACTGTCAATAATTAAAATTAACATGTCATAAATGATACTCAATGAGCTTTGTTTAAATTTTTCTTTAATTTATTCTAGCTATTGCCAAACTCGTTATGGAGGAAAAAAATATATGACACCTCGTGTAAATGTAGCAAGTTAGTAAACAAGTTAAAAATATATATAAACAAAGTAAACAAATTAGTAATCACTAGTAAACAAATGTAACACTTGACGCGGCCTAGCAGCCGTGCATTGTGGTGAGAGACCTGATCTGGTCATTTAAATCCTTGCTTTCCTTTTTGCTTGAGTGAAATTTCTTTGCACCAGATGGCAGTATCTGGTATAGAGCTTCTTAGTGTCCCCGGGTGGCTGAGTCGGTAAAAATCACGTAATGTGTGAGCACTCGAGACATCGCGACTGCGAGATGACGATGTGTATGTAAATCCTGGTGTTCGATAGGCGCTCGACTGCCTCTATGCCTTGTTGCAAACGTAGCGTGCTGAAAACATGACTTCACTGCAATAGGCTATAGAAAACACTAAATCACCATTGAAAAAGAGTTCTGACAGCATCACGCCGGTGTACAAACCGTGATGTGTGTGGGCTTACCTCAACTGCAGTGTACATCCTAAACGGAAACGAAGTTCTTTTGCCAATAATGAAAACCCGAAATATCAACTAGCAAACAGCTTAGCCTGTATTTGCATTCCCCTGTACTTTTGGGTAAAAAAAAAAATAAAAATAGATTCACCTTTAACTCATAACTGTTTGCAGAGTAGAGGGCTTGATGCAAAAAGTAAGTTTTGTGATGTGGGTTTGAAATGTCAAGGTCACATTAACAGGAAGTGGAAAGTGTGACAGACCGTTCACCCGCCTGCATTTTTTTTTTTTTGAGTTTGCTTATCGTCATTTTCAGTCTCTTAGACTGAAAATGACAGGGCTTATACGTCACGCTTCCATTTTTCACGTGGAGTCTGACATCTGAATATTTTGCTGAAGATTCACAGTGTCCCTGTTCTTCAATTTAAAGCATTTCCAGGTCTTAATACTGTGTTCTATAGTTTCTAATATATACTAAAATATCTTTAAAACGGCATGAGCAGGGAGGGAGGGAGGGAAATAACATTCATTAAGCGCTCCATTTGCTTTTTTTTGTCTGGTTTCATTTTTAGGGACATTTTTCCCACTGCTGTAGATACAGTATACAATATTACCTATTAAATATAAACACTTCAGTGATTTTTTGTGTTTTACATTGTGATCATACCCAATAACTGTGAATGGTTGTGAGGTTATACATGAGCTTCAGACCCCTATGGATTCATTTTTGATTTTATGTTTTTAGTTTTTTTTTTTTTTTTCTTTGCCTCAGAATTATTCAGATATCTCAATGTTTTGAGTTAGTTAATCATTGAATGGGTTGTTTGATTAAGCAGATGACATTGTTGGGTTGGTTTTGAAAGCAGAATTTAAATTTTGTCAATCAGCAGACAGTCTTAGAGCGACTTTGAAAACGAGAATACAAAAGTTGCAGCTAACAAGAAGATTGCTCAAGTAAGGTTTAGATTTTAGTTTTGGCTGAGTGGGGGAGACAAGCTGCAGCCTGAAGAGTTGGCCATTCAGTCTGCGATGGAAGATGACCACCAACTCAGTCTTTCTGAGTGCTACCATCAAGGGGTGAAACCCATTCCCCCAAATCAGGGCCAGAAAATTCAATGCATGATCTGTAGGTAGCACGCGGCACTGTAGGTAAAACCATATTCTATGACTAGATACTACTATTAAATTTTTACCTGAGAAAGTCATTGTTCAAGTGCATTATTCAAAGTCCTTATGAGAACGTGCCTCTAGTTCCTCTTTGGCTGCTATGTCAGATGGTGTCAGACTCAAGCATTTATTGTTTACAGTGTGATAAATAAGTGGCAGCCACACTGTGGGTAAAAGGATGTGAAAGCAGATGCTGTGCTTTCACACTAATATATCTCATACTGCCTGCTTCTCTGTCCAAAAATAAATTCTCTTTCAACAAGCTCAATTCTCCTCCCCTTTGGGTCGCACATTTAAGCAAATCATACTTTTTTTTTAATCTGACATGCTATTTTTTTGTTTAATGTCAGAGATAATGAAACTTGTGAGAATATACTGTATAAAAATGCACTTACATTTTAAAGTCAGGGTTAAGTGTAAAACACAACAGGCACATTACAGTATTAATATTAATATTAATATTACTATTAAAGTTACATTTACATTGTAATATATTTTTAAAAGAAGTATCATCTTCAATTACACAATTGGTTCATTACATCTCAGCAGTCCCTAAGTCTTTAAATACAAGCAGAAAGGCATCTGTCCCTATAATGGGGCTACCTGTTGATGCTGAGGTGAGAGATACTTTTAGTTACTTACAAAACATTGAGGTTGGCGGTTGAGAATGAGCAGAACTGAAAGATGCTGTTCGGATAAAAAAAAAAAAAAAAACGTTAATACTTCACATGTTTTTGTCAGTGGAGAAGCAGGAGTATCGAATGGTCTGCAAATACTTCAGAACAATAAAGCGTTATGTTTGATTTTCAGCAGTAAAATTGCTGATATTTGTCTGATTTAGACAAAGAGCTTTTTCATATCGCAGAGTCAGTTGGCTGAAATGAGGCTGGCTATTGATTGACCGCAGTTGTAATCTCACATCCACATGGATCACAACTCACAGCTTGTTATTTACGAAGGTGAGTATTTGAATAACACTTATTCATGAAAATTAGCTAATGATGCAATCAGTGATAATATATGATATTATAATAATAACATAATAACATGTACAAACGTGCTGAACTCATTTGGGAATTTCTGTAGCAATAGGTGGTCTTTGAAAAACAACATCATTTCTGTTATCTTGAATGGAAATATTAATTTAATAATTAAGAGACAGTGCTTACCGTGCAGTCAGTATTCTCCAGTGTTCATTGGCTCTTTTCCTCCACATGAAAGGTGCAGCTCATAACTGTGAAATTTTGAAAATGCATTTATGTATATGAATGAACTGAGGTCACCACCCACAACAGCGGCTTTCACGCATCCTCCTTTTGCGTCAGACTGAGGCCAAACAAACAAACAATTTCAGGACATAGCACATGGAGCACACTCACTAGATCGGACACGATTTTGACTTTAATTAGTAGTAGTGCTAGATTTGAAAAGGAGATTTACAGCTATACATTTGCATTGCAAACAAGGTGAACAAGACGCTTTACTCACATTGAAATCCACAAACATGCACCGACACATATAGACATACCCTCACACACTCACACACCACACTTGCACACAGACACACATACATATATATGTTTGTAAGTTTTTCAGAATGTTGTTCTTTTCTCTTTGTGGTTGAGGCTGATAGGGGCAACCCAAAGCTGTCTTAGGAAAATGATGGTGTTGCCATGGCAACTGTGGTCTGTAGCGCTGCGGTACAGATGTAGCGCATAGTCTTCTGTCACGTACAGCGTGTGAAGACACGTGAACAGCGGGAAGAGTGTAGTGAAACAGGGGTGAGGCGTGGGCCGCACCGTGTCACCCGAACATGTGGGAGGAAGAAGCATGTCTCGTTTGTTTCTTATTTGCATTGCAAAGGTCTGCCTTGCGCATCACTTCTGTTCTGTAAGGAATAGCAAAATGGGGGGGGGCTGCTAGATTTCTGAAACTATAGGACAGATTTGATTTCAAATTATAATTTGTTTGATTGCAATGTTTGTGTGTGTGCGTGTGTGTGTGTGTGTGTGCAGGCACAGCATGTCTGTGTTCACAAGTGTGTGTATGGATGTCAGTGTGTGTGTGTGTGTGTGTGTGTGTGTGTGCACTCATATGTATCTCGAAAGGCCTAAATATAAATCACAAACAAATTTTGTAAAACAAAGACCTCACTGTGCAGCTACTCTCTCAATGATTAGCCATGTTTACAGTTTCATGTGTCATCGTTCAGACCTACCCATCCGTTCTCCTTGCATTTACAGTAGTGGCAGAACGAGGTGTGTAAACCGTCTGTGTGGAGTGGGGTGGGGTGGGGGTGCATTCTCTTCTGCCTGAAATTCCACACAGATTATCGTTTCCTGTTCCTCTGTATTTTATGTTTTCAAGGACAGTCACCTATTTTTTAAACAAAGGTTTTTTTTTCTTTCATATGAAGGCTGACTATTTCCAGAACAGGGTGTCTTTGTTCAGCTTTGTTCTGTGTTGGTTTGGAAGCCACTAAGTCATCACACAGATGAATGGTGGTGAGGGGTTTGGTGATTGAATGGTGGTGGGGGGTTTGGTGATTGAAGCAGAACATTGTTGAAATTGGAACATTAAATTGTCTCTCTCTGAAAAGATGTCTCTCTCTCTAAAAAGACACAGCCCCCAAAACCTTAACCGCCTTCTGCGAAAGGGGGGGGAGACAGCTAGGCAGGGGGATGAATGAGCAAAGCTTGAATAGAGTCCTGCTGCTATTGGCCTGTGAGGGTCATGTGACTGTGCCCCATTTTGATTGGCAGTTTTGGCATCCACGTGGTAGCTGAGTGAGTTTGACAAATCCAAAGGTCCTCTGTAAAGGTGCTTCTCTTTATCAAAAGATAATGCAGTTGCTGTAACAACAACCCATCTATAGCAACAAAAAATTAAAAATCCAATAAGCTGCTGTTACACCAGTGTTTTATTGGATGGCCAACAGCCGAAAATTGCTGACATTATTAGTGAAGCTGTCATCTGGAGAGAGGTGTTGGTCCAGTTATTTGGTACTTTCCTCAGATAGCCAGTCTCAAGATACAGAGGGATGGTTACAGGCCATGGTGTGATATAAGGTTAAAGTTGGGGTTAGAGTTGCTGAATTATCTTGGTCTCATTTCCATGAAAAAAAATCCTTGTTGGGCTATAGAAGAATGTCTTGACCACACAATTGTCAGTTTTGCCTCCTTGTGGCTTTGAAGAATGATCAGTCACTTCTATGAGTTAATTCTGCCAAGTCTGATGCAGAATCACATGGTGTACAAAGCACCTCTGTAATGTCAGCAAGTACAGCAGACACTTCTGCAGGTCTTCTTGTCTCTGTTCTGCCTTCCAGCTCAGGTCTTAATGACTTATCTAGAGCCATTGACTGGATCCCAGTGTCCAACCAAGTACCGTTTCTCAGGTCCTCAGGACCAGGAATGAACACTACAGGTGTAACAGGTGGACAGTCTTGCGATCCAGGTCATAGAAGCTGCAGCCGGGAAAGGGACAGACCTCCGCATCACTGGACCTGTTCATCGGGCCTGTTATGCATCACACTGCAATTCACAAGTTTGTGAATTACACACTCGTCTGTCAGTGTTTCACTTTTCAAATTAATTCATTTGGAGGTGCACACAGCGGAAGCAGCTGAAGGTCTATGGTGGACTAATGCCATCAGGTCCACTTTTCAACCCAGCCTGGAAATTAGGGAAAAATTACTTCTGCTTTCAATTCCTTTTCAAGCAACAGAAAATGTTAATGTTCAAAGGGTCATAGGTATTTTATGTATTTAATACATGCAATGGAGAATACTGTCAAATAGGCGAAACATTCTACACCACAGAGGTGTTCTGCTATTAAGTTTAACGGGAGAAAGTCTTCATTATTAGCAGAGAAGAGAAAATGAAGAGAAAGGCAGTTCTGACACACATGCTGACAGGTTAGCCTAAACCGCTGCACTGCTAAATGACAATGCAACTGTGTTACTGAGCTTGTTCACACACGATGTGAGTGCTGTTTTCAGAGTTTCTAATCTCACTTTCATTGCGGGACAGAGAAAACAGTCCTTTCCCCTACCAACTGCAGCACATGATAATGTTTAACTGCATGAAGCCTACAGTCACATCCACATGAGAGGAAAAGTCGACATTCAGTCAAAATATGTACTAAATATAATAATGTACTGAAAAATGTACTAAATATAATAATGTACTAAATAAATATAATATAATAATGTAATAAGTAAATATAAATATAATAATGTACTAAAGCATGCATGTGTGCATTCATATGCCGTTCAGTTGTGTTTTATATTTAGTTGTGAAGTGTCATCATTGTTCTCACAGTTGAGCGGCATGGGGCCATGTGTTCAGCCTTGCTTGCTGCCTCTTAGGCTCAGATTCACTCTACCTGCAGTACCGTTAACTTAGCGTGACGAATTTGAATGAGTGCTACGCCTTTTGATTCTTTCACAGCCTACTTTGTTACTTTCTGTGTCCGCTGAACTTACTGTACATTATATTTATGAATTTGGCAGATGGGTTTATCCGAAGCATTTAATAAGGCCTTTATGGTGAGTAACATCAAGTGCATAAACAAGTGCAAAACAACAGAGTTGTTAGCGACGCAGTTGTGGTTGAGTGCTAACGTTGAGCTAATACCACTGACCGCTGACAGCCTCATTTTTTTGCACCACAGCTATGTGCATTATCCACGTGTTTGAAACTGATTTGCTGAAGTAATGATGTAAATCAGGTAGTAACGCAATGTACCCAAACCTTTAGTACTGATAATAATTAGTGATAATACACACACATACAGTCAACATGCAAGCAGGGCAGATGGAATTATGGAGGCTTTTTTTCTCTATTAGTGCTTTAGTATGTTTTGTTCGTTTATGCTTTGACTCTTCTCATTTCCAGTTTCATCTTGAGGCATTTTGTGGTGTGTTTACCTGTACATCATGCTTTCTAGAACAAACTAAAAAGCTCATAAATCTCATAGAGTGGTATGAAAGACTGTACATACAGGACACTAGTGACTGCAGACATCAGCTCTCAACAGCTCAGGGCCAGGCTAATACTCGCTGTTGTTTAAGCAGATAATAAAACAACATGTGTGTAAGTCTGATATGCAGAGGGTGGGTCAAATTTAATACATTTTTTTCTTTTATCCATATTCAATATCCAGTGGCAGCCTGACGCAAGATGTGTGAGGGACTCCCAGCGCAGCAGCGATGTTGGAGTGCAGATGATTATGTGCTAGCGTTTTATAAATGTAAGGGAAGGTATTTAGTGGTGCATCCCATGGTGAGATTTAATCCTGAGAGATGCGGGATTACTCTCCTCCTGTGTGGAGTGGTCTTAGTAATGCTCGGCTCACTCAAGAGAACTCAAATAACCTCAAATGCTGTCTGAGCTTTACTCAAATAAGGCTTCATTCAATATTCTGTCCTTGCAGTCGCTGTCAGGGTAGTTTACCGTTGTACATTTGCATTCCTATGTGTGTGAGAGAGTGTGTGTCTGTGTGTTTATCTTTGAGTATGTATTGTCTATGAGGATACACACAAACAAACACACCATCTGAGTTCAGTATGTTCTCCATACACACGCGCATACACACACACACACACACACACACACACACTCACGCTGCCACTGCCTCTTCCTCGTTCCTCTGTACACACTGTGACATGCCAAACATCAGCTTTCATAACAGTTTCTCATGTCACTGTTATGCTGATCAACTGTTTCTGTCTGTTTCGCACATTTCATCTTGCCTTGCTGATCTGTCATTAAGAATGGCTGATTGTCATTACTGGAGCCCCAGTTTGGCCCGGACAGAGCTTCTGCAAACCCCAGTCAAGTCTTCTCCCTTCCAGCACCTGACATTCGCTCTATAAGATGCCACAGTCTCAGCCTCCTAGACTGTCAAGAACCTACAGATTCTTCCCAAACAACGTCAGTACAATCTGCTCCTTCCTCACAGTTTACTCAGCCTAACTCCTAGTCCAAGCCCTTGTCCAAGCCAAGCCCAAGTCCTCTGCCGCCTGGACTACTGTAACTCCCTCCTGACTGCCCGCGCTGGATGTGAGATCAAACCCATGTTTCACCCATCCTGATTTCCCTACACTGGCTACTGTTGATTGCTCGTATCCATTTCAAACCATTAGTGTTAGCCGACTGGGTAGCGCCGGGAACAGCTCCAGATTATTTTCAACACATTATTTCTGCTTCTCCTTATCGGATTAGATATTCTGTATGCAACTCCTCCGATAGATTTTCAGCTACACTTGGCCAGTACCTTCAGCTAATATGGGATTGCGCTGTTTGTGCTTTTTGTGTCAATACTTAAAATAATTTTTGATATAGATATAATTTCACATCAGAAATATTCCTTTGATTAACATGGACAGAACATTCAGAATCTGTACATTCTAACATGTGCTCTGACATCAGAATAGGCTTGCTACAGCGGCCACACAGCATCCACCTCACATCCATCTGATCTGTCTCACAAGGAAATCTTGTAACCACTAGCTACTGCCATGCGAGGCATTTTCAAGGCAACTCTAAGTTTGTCCTCCCTCTGGTTTCTTCTTGTCATTATTACTCCATCTGATTTCCTGTACATAACTCATCCTACAGATTTTCAGATATACTTAACAAACATGGCCAATACCTTAACATAATGTGGGATTGCTTCTGCTTTTTTATGTCAATGCTTAAAATATTTTTAAACTATTTTACATCAAAACACTTCCTATTGATTAAGATGGATAAGAATCTGAGCATGATGATCAGAACCTGAGCATTTTAACACATGCAGCTGATGGCACAATTGATGTGCTACGGTGGTTATACCCTGGTCCTTGATCAAAGCTTGTAAGTACTAGCTACTACCATGCTAGGCTTGTTCAGGCTAACTTGAAATTTGTCCTTAAACTTTACTTTATAATTATTTCATGTTACTTTTTAATTACGCATTTATTTATTTTGTTTATGTATATGAAAAAAGTCACCTGATCTTACTGAATGAAGGGTGTGTGTGTTAGACTGTAATGGTCCCCATGGTTCAATAATACACTAGGTCTCTCCAAGTGCAGAGCAGTAATTAGGTCAACCCCCCTCTCTGTTTCCCTTGGACTCCTGGGTCTCTGGGTTTGAGTTTCTGGTCCCTGCTTCCTCCATCTGAGCTCAGGATGTTCTCCATACACACACACATACACACACACACACACACACACACACACACACACACACACACACACACACACTCAAAGACCTGGAATGTACACCACTGTCTCAGAGTTCATTTTTTATCAGTGTTCCATCAGCATTAAGCTAATTGTATTTAATTTATCTGTAAAAAAAAATACTTTTCCCAAGTCAAAGATGATTGTATGCTGTTATCTATACACGTTCTGCACAATTAAGAAAATATTGTTTTGTGTATACATACATAATGAAATGCATAAAATGTGATTTTATGTTTATGCCACCTCATAAGACTGTGTATTTCGTTTTTTTTTAACAAAATATGTATTTCGGGGATTCCCCAAGAAATGTATGCATGAGGTAATTTAATTCCCGTTTCCTGTATATTTCCTTACCAGTGAAAATGAATTATTACATAATTGTTACGTAATCTAGACCCATTTTTTGTTTGCCACGAAACATTTAGAACAAGGGATTTTAGCTTTCAGGAAGTTATTTATTTATTTATTTTAAATGCGGATTAACAAAGAAATTTTGCGTTTCGCTCTGTCCTCGTTCAACATGTGGCCGTACGTGCCTTATAAAACTGTCCGTTGCAGTGATAATTAAAAGACCTTATCTCAGTATATGTTTTCTGGTATACAACTGAACAGCACAGTCCCACTTGCACGGTCACCTAGAATCCTACTTATTTTTGTTTTCTCTTTTACAATCTTTTTTAAACATCCGCTTTCCTCGCTAGTGTGGCTTCATTTCTACTCCTATATCCGCTTTCCTTGCTAGTGTGGCTTCATTTCTACTCCGTACAAGAGACGAGCTTTCCGTATGGGACGCAAGTGCAGATTTTGTACCACCAGGGGGCGTCATTCCCCTCTTCAAACAGACGTGAGCGTGAATCCGAAGCCAGCGCTTGAGTGTGAAGCTCAGATAGCAGCGATGATATACTGTAGTTGTTTACTTTCATTGAAATGTATGGAGCAGTAGGTGGGGAACACAGGAAGGTTGTAAAACGTAGAACGTGTAGATTGGGAATAAGTGATAGACCGCTGCACATCCATAAAGATAAGAGTGTGACAAGTGAACAAACAGAGGCAAAAAAGCAGGGACAGGGGGGTGGAAGCAGACAATGGCGAGTGGGCCAGGGGGTGGATTGTTCTGTGCAACGGAAAGAGATTTATGGAGGTTAATGGCATATGATTACTGAGTTTGAAAAAAAAAAAAACAAAAAGACAAAACAATAACAAACAAAAACGTGAGGCAAGATGGAGAGAGAATGAGTCACAGAGAGAGAAAAAAAAACGCGAGGGTGTAGTGTCTTCCCCATGGTGCCTGAAGAAGTAGGGCACCAGGTCAGAGACGGGCAAGGAAGGGATGGCCAATCAGAGGAGCAGGCGACGCGGGCAGGGAGGAAATGGGGGGGGGGGGGGGGGGGGGGGTGCTCATTGTGATGTGAAAAGTGAAAAAAGGACTTGTTAAATTGTGCTTTCTGTCAGCTCTCTTTCTGGGTACGTTACATGTATGTGCTTGGGTATGTCATTGTCATTTATTGCTTTGTGTGAGTCATAGTATCCTTTTATTGCTTTGTTTTCTACACGCAACATAATTTCTTCTCGTTCTTGTATTATGTACAATACGAAATGGGTGGCTCTTGGAAACTATGGTAAATAAGCACTGGTGCAAAGCCCATAGTGATCCTGTCTGTCCCAAACTCCTGTGTTCAATGTACATTTTTCAAACTGAATGGTGACGATTTTATTGTTTTAGGTACTGTTTTTTGCAGCACATGACCTTTATGTGTTTGAAACATGCCACCCTGCCCGCATGATGCTGCACCGTGATGCAGCACTTCCTGTGTTCCTGCTCCTCCATTAACACATAAGGCTGATTTATTCCCCTTCCCAATCAGAACAGCAAGCGCCTGTAACTAGGTCACTGTCACATGGACTCACACGCTGACTCACCAAGGATAAACAAACAGGCGTCGCCATGGCGACGGCTCCTGCAGTGCCTTATCTCTCTGGCATAATGGTAAGTTTTCACATGAGGGAACAATGCCAATACCATCAGGACAAAACTGAGCAAAACGTCCCCCTAAGAAGGATATTTAGCAAAAAACCAATTACCAGCTGGGAGGCTTTCTTTCTTCTTACCTAAAAATAAAAACAGTTTCTCTTTCTTTGGTGGTGTTTGCTGAAGAATTTTCTACTGACAGCTAAAGTGTGCCCGCTGTGGGTGGGAGGCGATACTGTGAGCCAATATTGGGTAGTGCGTCAGTAACGAAGGCGCGGTTGCTAATGCGTTAAATTACCATTGTTCTCAACTGGAACCAAAGCGGACAGACACACATAGCAAGCATCCTCAGGGCAGGTGAGGCAGGTCTGGGCAGAGAGAGAGAGAGAGCAGGTCCGGGCCTCACCTGAGGGCATTCACTGATGGAGGGTTTCTGAGGTGGGTGTAGTTTCCGCAAGCGCTCTTACAAATGAGTGGATTGCATCTGCCAAGACAGGCGGAGATGAAATGCAGGGAGCAGAGAATGCTGTGGGGAAACGGTCATAACCTGCATGTGAACATGCTTATTACAGTGAACACACAAGGTGCCGAGGCATGTCTGACCACCGGTTAACAAGGAGCTGCACCACAGTGGGTTTGTTGTGGAACAGGTGACAGCATATGAGTCTGCTGACCAGCCAGTGCAGGGCAGGAGAGAAGAGACTGAGACCTGGCAGCGTGAGACGGCGGTGACGGTGACGATGTCAGTTTGTTTTTATTTTAGATCCTCGCTGACCGAGTTTTCAACCGTCTTACCAGCTCCTCCCGAGTTTGGGAGCAGGGGAGGTAAACATAGCTAATCCACCTAAAAGGCCTTATCAGATTTTAAAAAGGCAGCTATTATCAGGCGGGAAGAGAGCGAGAGGAACAGTGGCACACTGACCCACTGACGTGCTCAGGAGCTGGGGATTAGGACAGCTCCAAAAGACGCGGGGAGAGAGGGATTAAGCGGATGAGAGTGAGAAGTGGGAGAGGGATTACGGTACCGAGAGCAAGATCCTAAAGTAATCCCCACAGAACGCTACACTCTATCCACTGAAGATGTCAGGGGGAGGGCAGGAGAGGGGGCCAGGGGAGTTTTGGTACAACTATCTACCAACATGAGGACAGTCACAGGTTGTCTTTTCTCATCACCCTGAAGCCCTATGTTCAGGCAGAGGCATCTCCTGTCCCCCAAAACTGTGTTTGTTTGTTTCAGTGTGATAATTGTTACAATGTTAAATGTTTTAAGCCCTATTTGTCTTCACTCCAATTCAGATTTAAAAATAGGCAGATCTTATTTCCTGAAGTTCATTCCAAACAGGTTAATTGTCTGTGATTGCAGTTGTCTGCGTATGTCAGTCAGGTATTGGTAAACAAACCACACCTGCCCTAATTGGCAGGCATAATCAACCCTAATCAAATGCAGATGGGTGGTTGCAGGGGGGAGTTCACTCTCAGACGTTTGGTTGCATTCTGTGTGCTCAAGGTTGGTTCTTTTTTTGTTGGTTTTAAAATATTATAAAATATGCCATTTCTTCCATTTGGTTTTGAGGAGAAGCATCAGCCAGTTTCTCCACATTTGGCTTTAGAATCACACCTTCCCCCCACTCTGTAGGGAAGGTGTGACCAATTATTTTTGATATTGGTGAGAATGGACAGAAGGAGAGCTACCTAGCAAAGGCATCAGAGGCATGAACGTCACGCAGCCATTTTGGACCTTATGGTGGACTGCTCCAGCCCTCTGCTGATGTGTGAGGCTGGGGAGAAGGAGCAGCTCAGGGAGTCTTCGGGAACTGGCAAGGCCAGGAGGGAGAGCTGTGCACAGGCATAGCTCAAGGGGAAATTCCCAGTGACTGGCAGGAGGCATTTAGCCTCTAGTGGGGCATAGCTCAGGAGCCCCAGGAGGCCGGATAAAGCTATGTGGAGAGCTATGATTTACCCCAGGATGTAGAGTGGGTCTGGTTGTTTGTAACACTGGAGAATCCTGGCATCTGATTTTCTTGTATACGGTAGATCCCACGGAGGAGTTGTGAGCTTGTGGACACACGGGACATTTTGAGCCACAGTTTGCAATTCTCAGTTTGTGAGATTAGAGAGTGGGAGAAGGAAGTGTGAAGGAGAGCCTTTTCCATGTCCCCCACAAAACAGTTTATTACAATTTACACACTGAAAGTTTTCCTGTAATTGTTAAACTGTAGTCAACCAGCAATTGATTAACAAGCCACACGTGCCTAATCAGAAACTTTTATATTTACTATTTAACAGGTGTGTGGCTGTTGTTAAGAGACGGTTTGGTTGTGCCCAAGTCTGGTTCTTTTTTGTGTTTGGTTTTTTGAATAAATTTTACTTCTTGTAAATTTCTTGTTTTGTCATTTGAAGAATTCTCAACACCAGCTTCTTAACACCGTCCCTCTTTAAACCTGTCTCATGAACTGCCCGAACTCTAAATTTCTCCCTTTTTAACTCTAACGACCTACATCATTAGGACATTACTGTATATTAACCCATAATCTCTTCCCCATGCAGCCATTGTCTGCTGGCTACCACATTAAACATTTTAAATATTGATTGAATTTCTATTTTGTAGATGTAGTAATATGTAATATATTCTTGATGTCTGCAAAAGTTTTTGGTTTTGTGTATTTTTGCCAGTGTTTTTATAGGCCTTGGCAATAGTGAAAGAGGCTTTTAAATGATCCTAATAATTATCTGTTGTGATCAACTGTCAAGACCACACTTAAAAATGTATAATATTATTTATGTATCCTTTTGACAGATGATCTTATCCAGAGCAACACACAAGACCGCCATGGTGCCATACATACAGTGCATCTTAATAGCTGCAACAAGGACCATGCAAATGGAATGACAAGCAACACGTGTGATAGAGCATCAGCCTAGAACACAGAGGCAGGGTGACTATACAACCACTGGATCATCAGATACAGGCACAGACATGGTGCTTAAATAAAAACCTTTCCTACTCTCAAGGTGTCTGACAAAAGCCATGAGAGAGAGTGTACAAACACTAGCATGCATATACCTCCCAATACTGATCTATGAAACTGTATTTGTATATGTGCAGATTTGACTGGGTTGGCACCATTGAGATGCCAGTCACCTGGTATGGGGGAAAGTTCTGTGTATGGGAGCCAAGATGCAGTCTGAGCGGGTGAATTTTGAGTTGTCTTCAGAAAATCGTGGTTGATTTCGTCGCTCTGATGCTTGCAGCTACCCCATTCCACCACTGGGGGGCCAGTGAAGAAAAGAGCTGCGTTTGGAAATCATGACCTCTGGAAACAGGAATAAGCAGGTGACCAGAGGTTGCTGAGCGCTGAGCTCGTGCTGGTGTGTGCGATCAGGTGATGGACCACGGCGGGAGGGGCCGGGCTGCTGAGTGCCCAGGAGCAAGGCTCGAGGGTCTGAGCTGCGGCGTGTGCGGTGATCACCTGCCAGAGGAAGGAGATGAGGAGGGGTGATAGACAGACTTATACGGGGATGGTTCACACCAGTTAAGCAGCAGTGCTCTGAATGAGATGAAGCAATCCGGTGGTGCTGGTCCTCTGGCCAGTCAGGAAGTGCCCGCAGGGGTGCCACACGGCTTGCACTAGAAGTTGGGTTGAGCAGGCAGTGATGAACGATCAGGCTTTTATGCTGTTGAGGAAGAATCTGTGGGGCCGAGTCACCGAACCAGTGTTACAATATAATGCAAATTGAATGCAAAGACGGCTTGTGCTCGTCATCGCAACATGTCAGCCCATCTTGCTGGTAGGCTCAGCATTCTGTGTCATCCACACACATGTTTTTAAAGACATTCAACAATAAATGACAGTTATTGTTTTTCCCCACGCAGTCCATGCTACCATTTCCTGCCGCAGGTGTCACCGGCATCACACTCCCGATGCCTCCGGCCCTCCTGTGGCCCGCAGGCTGTGAGGGGAGCTAGCCTCCTCCCCCTCTCGCTCTGTCTAATTCAGGAATGCACAGTTATATAAGAGCGTAGCAGCAGGGGCCACCGATGGGGACAGCAGAGAAAAGGGCTGTGGGAGAACGAGCTCAGGGATGAGTGACCAAGCGAGGGGGAAGGGGGGGGGGATAGAGAGGGTGAGAGATAGAGATGTAGGGAGGAAGGGGAAAAAGAGTGCCAGGAAGGAGGAAAAGACTCCAAGGAGAGGGGTAAAAGAGTGCCTTAGTGTGTACAGATTGTGAAGGGGAAAATAAGATGTTATGATAATATGTAGTAGAGCAATTAAAGTAGAAGAATACTAACACTACTGCCATTATGAATATTGTTTTTCCTTATAATTTAATTGTAAAATGCGTTATGTGCATTTTCCTGTTTGATTGTATACATTTTCATTGCATTTGTCTTTGCTGGGTACAGACCTCTTCAGGACATACTTTTGGGGCAAACTCTCAAATCATGTGAATTTACAACACTTTCATATCGCTGCATTCCACACAATGAGCGTATGCATTCATGTATCAGTTGCATCAATCGCTCTATATAAACACTTCATGCCATTTTTGTCTTATTGCATAATAGGAGAACCTGAAAGCCAATTTATTATGATCATTCAAACCGCATTTTTTATCACCACTAGAGAGTGTGTCCTGGTGAGTGTTCATAGCTTTGCTAGAATCCTCCTGTTCTCCTGCTTGATTTACAGTGGAGCACTTTTGGGGGGGGTGGACTGAAAAGCAGAAATAGGAGAAGAGGACAGAGAGGGGCAGGAAGGGGGAAACAGACCCTGGGGGGAGGTCGTGCTCCACACGCCTTAAAAAGAAAGGAAAGAGTGCCCAGAGTGGGATATGAGAAGCCTTCCAGGGGGAGCACAAAGAGAACGACAAAAGTGCTGCTCTGGGGCTGCGTGTGTAGGAAAGAAAGAGGGAGGGGGAGAGAGAGAGAAAGAGAGAGGGAGGAGGAGAGAGAGGAGTAGGGGAAAAAGAGAGGGGATGAAAGGGAGGAGTGTATGCGAGGCACGCCTTGTTCTTCAGCGCTGCTCCACTAACCTACTTACAGTAATCTCCCCTCTCCCTGTTTCATAACCGAGGCTGCTGAAACATTGCATCACCATCTCTCCCCTGCATGCAGCGTGCTTCCAATCAGCGGAGATAGCGTTTATTTAGCAGTGCAAGCAAGGAGTAAAACAAGTTCATCATCATTCCCCATGCACACACACACACACTACCTCTCTCCATCAATCTTACTCACGGGCACAGACGTCAGAGATACAAATATAGTTCTCTGTTCTATGTTTTGTCAGGAACACCGGAATGTAAGTGTGTCTTTCTTCCTGCAGAACGTAGGCTCAAGTCAAAACGGGACAAAGCTGTGCCTAAAAAGGCGTTCTTGTTGGTGGATAAGAAAAAGTGAAAATCGCACATTATTCCTGACTGAAAGTACTGATGGATGAAAAGAGCTTTGAAGCCTTTGGACATTCTAATGTCTCACATTCTAATATCTGTAGCTGCTATTTATGTGTGTATATACACACACACACACACGCACATATATGTCTGTGTGTGTGTGTGTGTGTGCGTGTGTTGTGTATGTATGTATGTGAGTATTTCAAAGCTTACTGCATATTTTCAAAATAAGAAGCTGGGCTGGCACTCAAACAAAAAAGTAAATAGACATCAGCTGTTTTCAGGACATGACCGCTGTTGTAATGTTTATTGCAACCATTTCTGGCACCACTTCAGGTTCATGGCACATATTAATGGGAATGGCTAATCTTATCTATCAATAAAAGTAAAGATAAAAATAAGTAAAAATAAAGACATATAATGTTTATCGACTTCAGGGTTGTTGACATAGGATCTGCGCATTTTATGCTGTGTTGCAGTATGCTCAGAAATACACATTGCAAATATAATTATGCTGGCTGTCTGTTGTTTTATAGAGCCACTATAAACGTCAGAAAAAAATACAATGCATAGAATTAAAACAGCACATTGCAGGTGCTATTTTGTGTTTATCCGTACATTTTTTTGCGTGACACTTTTTTTTCCCCAAGCTCTCGTCATGCGTCTGTTAATCTCCCTCAGTTTTGACACGCGGCCACGCTCTCCCCACGCATGGCAAAAAAAATAATAATAAAATGTCAGGTCCTCCTTTAGCGCGCGGCGGGGCGGGGCGGGTGCGCGCCGCCGCCGCTGCCCGGGGAAACGAGGCGGGCCGGCGGAGCGAGATCATGTGAGAGTCCACGCGCCGAAAGTAGGTTAGCCACAGAGAAGGAGGGAAGGAGAGGAGGAGAGGGCAGAGTCAAGCGGAGAGAGGTGGAGAGACGGAGAGGACCGCACACGCTGCGCACGCACCCGAGAAAAACGCCGCAACCGAGCAAAAAATTATTATAATAATACGCACGATCACTTTAGACCACGCGTTGTCGATCCGGCGGATAAATGCTAGTGAACGTTATTACTAAGACGTTTTTTAACGAGGATTTTATTCCCTTTTTTATTTGTTGCAATAGCTCTTGTTTGTAGCAAAAAAAGTTATTTTCAAGCCAGCTGGCTTTGTAGCTGGCTAAAATCGTTTTACTTTAATGCTCTCCAGCTCTGTTATGCGAAGATTATAAACAGTCATCATGAGAGGTGAGTTGGGATTTTTTGCTATTTTTGATCAAATGTCATATTTTTTCTTTAACTTGGGTAAATATGATTAATGACTAAATAGGTAATTATTCGTAGTTTAAATATGCCTCACTTGCCACTGTTATGGTACAGAGTAATGAAATGTTTTGACATTTCTTCGACTGCGCGTCGCCCATTGCTGAACCCACTGCTCTTTTTAATGGCATTAGCTAGCTAGCTCGGGTAACCGCCTGCCGTGCGGTGACTGGGGTTTAACTCTCGGGCTGTGTGCGATTTAGAATTGGACACCAGAAGTTAATGTTAAAAGGGATCAAGACTGCTAACAGAATGAGTGATTATTTAAAGCTAATTTTGAACATTTCTAGACGAGCATTATTTGGGTAGTCGAGTAGCTACGCAACTAACCTGACAATCTGACAGTTGATATTCTTGAGGAAGTCGCGAACAGTAAGCTTGAAAAATATCCTCGAAGAAAAATTGTATCTGAATCTACATACTGGCTTGTCTTGTTAGTGTCACACACAAATCATTTTGCGTGCCGAAGTGTGCCGTAGGGCGGTTTGTTACAGGTATGGCATTAAAACGAATGCAAAGCGTTTGGTATTATTATTTTTTAACGTACATATTTTGGCATGCTTTGTGTAGTAGCGGTGCTTTTCCTGCCTATTATGTCATGTTTTTCAGCCTGTATGTCCCCTAGGCAGTGGAGGTCGCAGATTGTGTGTCAGTGTGTTAATTTGTCGTGCTCGCTCCCGAGCCACTCGCGTGTCGGTGTGCGTGTTGTTGTTTTCGGCTCCCAGCATGGCCGGCCGTGTGAGCGAGAGGGAGAGGCGGCTGTTCCATTGACCTAGTTATGTCACTGAGGATTACACAGCATTTGAGGGGGAGGAGAGAGAAACGGGGGGAGGGGATTGGAGGAGGCGGGCCTTACCGGGGATGTGGAAGTCCATGCGGTCGTATGCCGGTCAATTGCGTCCTAGCCAAGAACCTCATTGGCTCAGGGTAGACATGCACACCAGTGAATTTAAACTTGAACTTCGGGTGCCAAAGGAGCTCAAAAGATCAAGGTCCACGCTCAACTTTTGATTTAGGAAAAAATAAACATATTAAGACAACCAGCAACTCAACCATACTGACATTATAATACTAATGAATATCAGTCAACAGTATTTTGTGTGGTACTAAATCTTATTAAAATGATTAAAATTTAACAAATGTGCAGCAGTTCTTACCCTTATTGTAGTGATTGTCTCAAGAACTCATTTTCCTCCTGGCAGGATGCAGTATCTGCTGTTGATGCACAAGCTGTGATTTTTAATTTTATTTAATGGAGTGTTGCCACAGTGCTGGGATGTAATGTGTAAGGGAGTGTGTCACTGTGCCTTGGGGGCCATTTTGAGCGTTGCGTGTCATTGTGGCTCGGGGGCCATTTTGAACGTTGCGCACTTGCTGCCATCTCCTCAGAATCACTGCACAGAAGCAGGCCTCCAAACTGGCTACAGAGATGGACCTTGTGCCGTCCGACCTCAGGACAAGCATTACATTATTGTAATTTAGCAGACACTCCTAGGCAGAGCAACTTACATGGCTTACCATGGATTCTGTTTATACAGCTGGATAGTTACTTAAGTTAAGTACCTCGCCCAAGGGTACAATATCAGTGCCCCAGGAGAGAATTGAACCAGCAACCATTTGGTTACAAGCCCTTATATTGCCCTGCTGCCCTTGACGCAACTCAGGGTTTCATGTAGTTATGATTCCCTGTTTTAGAATGCTTGTCTTGTAGACTAGGCTTTTTTTCACATTACAGATCCTATAGTGCACTACAGTGAAGTGGGCACCAAGTGGAGGATTGGTGCTACTCCACTGATGTCATGCAAACAACTTGCTGGTGCCTGACAAACTGCAGGGTGCCTGAGAGTGGAGAGATGAGGAACCCCTAGCTGACCCACCCACCCCTATCCCTGGTAGAGCAGAGCCAGTTTTCTGCCATTGTGGGCTCCTGGTCGTTTTCAGCTGATGACTCAGCTAGGATCAAACCCCCGAAGTAGGGTTCAGCCTCCACACAAGACGAGAACCTTGCCAATTGAGCCAATGGAGAGACCTTGTAGTTTTTTTATTGTGGAAATATTCAAATTGTTGTCATTTTACCAATCTTTGGTGGGCTGTAAGTACTAGTTGCAGGCAGAGAGAGAGAATGAGTATTCATATGAGTCAGGCAATTGGTTTTCTCACATATTCCTGTACACCATTAGTGACATTTACAGCTTTCAGAGGCCATCAGAGGTCCAGCCAGAGTGGCTATGTGTTTGCACATAAAATGTCAAACTCCCCATGTGTGACTAGAGATTAATGCATTTATGAAGTTGAACATCTAAAACAGTACATGGTGGTTTGGTATACAATACTGTAACGCTGGCTATGTGCAGATTAAGCAAAGCATTAAACAAATTTAGGGGCACGTTCAGTCTGCGCTAGTTGTATATGGGGTATACATTTTGAATAATACAGTACGTATCTATTTTTGGACATACCAAGCTGCTCTGAGAGTGGGACGCATGGCGCAACCTCTCATCATGCATGTGCTACTCTCAAAAATAACTGCTGTCATCATTGCAGCTTTAAAGAGAGAGTACTCTATTCAAAGGACACTGTTAATGTAACTCTGAGGCTCTGTGAGGAACCTGTACCATGTCATTGACAATGGTTAAAAGCCTTGGAGTGGCCCCCTTGAGTGACGTATAGTGTGTAAAGTGTTGCTGTGAGCCTGAGTTGCTGAGAGTGCGCAGTGCCTCAAACTCAGTGTGCAGGTTGTATTTTAAGAACTCCTGATATAGGGTTAATGTACATTAGTGCTTGCATTGTGTAAAAGCAAAGTGCAGGCCAAATAGGACCTTTGGACAGCACAGGGCAGTGTCATTGCACGAAGTGAGGTACGAGTGCAGTCTGAAGGCCGGTTTGAGTCTGGCTGTATTGCTGTGGAAACGAAGACTGCATATTGACACAGTGACATACTGACATGGCTGACGTGCTCGGTTAATGTTGCGGACAGCGGCTGACGCATGTAGTGTGTAAAGGTTCTTTTGTTGGGAAAGATGAGCACTTTTATCTACCTTTCAATGCTGTTTACATTAGAGAATGTGACTCAGAAACACATTTTAGCGTTATCCCCTCTCTTCTGCATTACAGTGGCAAGAAACATATAATTGCAGTAATTTTCATGTTATAAAGATGATAAATTGTGTAATGTGTGTGCGTATTTAACATAGATAAAATGGCGGAGTCATTGATCAGGTGTAATTATCTAAATGAACCTAATGAATAGGTGTCCCCTTCAGAGAGACTTGATCATTTTGTGTGCCATTGTAGGTTGGTAGGTATTATTTCAGTGTATAATGGGTTTGTATGAAGAACGTTTTATGAAGGTCTGGCTTTTCTTTACAGTATATATACAGTTGGTGTATACTGCAGCAATGAGGTGCTGCAGGGGGCTTCTTTTTACCCTTGAATCTTCATTGTAATTTCATTAAGGAACAAAAGGCAACATTAGGCTGCAGTTTCAGCTGTGATTGAACACCCCATAAAACAGTCAAGCAACCACATACTCGTTTAGTCCGAAAACCTTTAAAAAAGCAGTAAAAAAAAAAAAAAAACGTTTCAGCATGGAAGTGCCTTCATCAGGTTGTAGTACTTCTGGGAGTGAATGTTCTTGTATGGTGAGGATAATTTGGGGAAATTACTCAGAAATGAAGAAATTACTCAGGTGATATAAATTGCATTGTTATGTATGCACACATCAGAACTGAACTTTTTGTTGTTGTGTCATCACCAGTAGATGTTTCTGTGTGTGCAGACTCATTATTTCTTGACTTTTTCTGGAAAAATGTTTGAGAAAATTAATGATGTTACTCTCTCAAAACAGTTATCCTAATTGACAGTTCACGGTGTGCACATACTTAGTGTCATGACCTTTATTGATAACCAATATGTTATTTATATCTGTATTGATGTTAGTTAATCCATCACGTAATGCATAGGCCTCAAACTGTACGTGCAAATGTTGTGTGCATGTACAGTTGAATTCAGACGTCATTTGTGTGAAATTGAACTACTTCCACAAGGTGCTTGTGCGCTGAAGCTGAAGGGTTTCTTTTGAATACCTGATGATGATTAAGACTGCGATCTAATTCTATGTAACGGAGATCCTTAATCTTATGTAACTGACCATGTATTTATGGCGTTTTGAGACTCGAAACTTCTATAACGTTCTCAACCCGTCAAAATAGCTCGGGGAAGCTCAGAACCTGTGGTGCCACCTTAAAACGGAAAAAATGAATCCAGATTGTCTTTCCTCGGCTGCCACCCACACCCCCTCCCTCTTGCTCAATGAGAAAGTGGAAAAGTGTGTCAGTAGGACAGATCGCCCCCCCCCCCTATTCGCCTGATGGCTGTGCGGCATTGAGTGACGTCCGAATTTGCAAATAATCAGTAAAGTTGCCTAGCCAAAAGGCCAATGAGAAGGCGGGGGAGGAGCCAGCGCGTTGCTAGGGCGACCTCCCCTGAATGAGTGTGCTCGTGGAATGCGATCAGACCGCGGTTATATAACAGCAAACGATGGGAGGGTGCGATGGGGCGTTGGACGGGGTTGAGACAGGCGTATTTCTGTTGCATTGAGCCATGAGCTATTTATTGCCCCCATAGCACTCTGTGGATAAGTAGGAATTTGCTGTATAGAAACGCGAATGTTTACATCTTGCATACAAAGCTGCTACAGTTATGAAACTCGTTATAAAAAAAAATGAACGCCCATCAATAAGTGGCAGTTTAAAATTGCTTGCGTGTCAACGATGTTTAGACATTTCGCAGTTCTGCGAAGAGCTCGCTACACTGCAGCGACGCGAAATCAGTGGTCTCTCATATCTAAAATCAGATCTTTGGAAATGTTCCTACTAAATGACGCACGTAACCATTCCCATTTCCCTGCTACTTGTTTGGCGGAACGTATGTTGCAAATTAGCTTGCTTGTTAGCGGGTTTCAAAGCGGTGTTTGTTAGCAAATTTTGATAGGAATTAACGTCATGCACCAGAGCACAAATCGGTTAAGATCAGTTAATACAGTTCCTCGTGTCAAAATAGAAAACTATCATGCATACAATGGTTACTAACATTTGTTCCCCCATTGCAGGCCTAAATGTAACAGTCTCAAGCAATTTCTGCTGAGCATTCATTTGCATTCACGTTATGTATATTTAGTGAGCTAAAGAACATGCAGGTCGATCTGTTCTCTCCCGAGGCAGGCGGTATTTCTCTAAACTGTTCTTCATTCGGAGTGGTTGTGCGGCATTCAGACCTGTGATTTGTCCACACTTGAAAGTGCCTAAGTGCTCTTTTGTATGTGCATTTTGCTACTGCTCAGCCATTGCAGCTCCTGGAAGCATTCATATCTGTTTTTCATATGAGAAAAGAAAGAGCTAAAGTCCATTATTCATAAAAAAAAGCCTCTCAGCCTGATAGAATTCGCCTTCTCTGTACCTTGTTCACTTGTACCATCGACAGTCCTTTTATGCAACATTGATAGTCTCAACAACTTCTTTTATGTGCAAACAAACGTGTACTGCCAAAGTCTGCTTGTGTTGTTAACGTACCCTGAACATAATGGCACCCTTGGCTTTATTGTCAGTTTTTCCCTGGTAGTTCCCGTCAGATAATAATAGTCATATAATAGTCAGGTAATAAACCACAGACCGCTTGGACTCTTGTGCAGATAAGATTGCTGAGCCACTCTTGCCCAGAGAAATGTGGACTATGATTGCCTGACAGGGAGTCTGAAGTCCAGTGTTCTTCAGCTCAACTTTGGTCTGCCGCAGGCTCTGCGAACTGTGTTTTAGTGCTTTATCGATGAACTGTTTAACGTAGTTTGGCCTCAGTGTAGGTCCATAAACAGCCTACTGCAGTTACTAATTTGTACCTCTTCACCCTTCTTGCCCCCAGCTCAAATTGAGGTGATCCCGTGTAAGATCTGTGGGGACAAGTCCTCAGGAATTCACTATGGGGTGATCACCTGTGAAGGCTGCAAGGTGAGTACCACAAGGCTGTGTGTGTGTGTGTCTCTGTGTGTTTGTGAGTGTGCGTGTGTGTGGATGTGTGTGTGATTGTGAGTGTCCCAGCATTACAGTAATGTGTGTTTTTGAGTGTCCCAGCATTACTGTAATGTGTGTTCGTGAGTGTCTCAGCATTACTGTAATGTGGGTTTGTGAGTGTCCCAGCATTGCATTAATGTGTGGGGTTTTTCTGTGTTTGCACACAGGGCTTCTTCCGTCGCAGCCAGCAGAACAATGCCATGTACTCCTGTTCCAGGCAGAGGAACTGCCTGATCGACCGCACCAACCGCAACCGCTGCCAGCACTGCCGACTGCAGAAGTGCCTGGCACTGGGCATGAGCCGTGATGGTGAGCCCCCCCACAACACCTCGTTTCTGGCCACTGGGGCTAGTCTGTCCGCCATAGTCATATGACTCTCGATTGGACGATTGTTACATGCACATTACATTAATATAGCTGACACTCTTATCCAGAGCGACCTCCAGCCCCATAGAACATAAGTGTATCCAAGTGTAATCATAAGAGGAGGTGGTGTGTCTCTCATTAAAGCAACCAAAAAAACTAAAAGGAGCATAGAATGCATCTTGTTTTCAGCATTCGGGTCCATTATCTGAACATGCGTGAAAATGGCCTTATGTGACTTCTCTGCATGTGTGTTGTTCCCCCCTGCGGTGCATGTTATGTCTGACATTTGCTTATGTTGTGTGTGTGTGTGTGTGTGTTTGCTTTGCAGCGGTGAAGTTCGGGCGCATGTCCAAAAAGCAGCGCGATAGCCTGTACGCCGAGGTGCAGAAGCACCAGCAGTCGCAGGAGTGCGCGGGGGGCGTGGCCCGGGAGGAGCAGGGTGACGACGGAGGGCACAGCCGGGCCTACAGCAGCGGCTCCAGCGCCGCCCTCAGCGACTTGGACGACATCGCCACGCTGCCCGACGGGCTGCTGTTCGACCTGCCGCTCACGCCCGAGGGGGCGGGCGGCTACTGCGGCCTGGAGCTGCTCGGCGGGGGCAGTCTGTCCTCCAACAGCTCGCCTGAGCAGAACGGGCTGGACTTCAGCGACGGCAGCCACATCAAACACGAGTACGACCTGCTGCACGAGACCGGGCTCTTCACCCCGCCGCCCGAGAGCTGCTCCCTGATGGAGATAGGTCAGTCCTTGCACTGTCCGTCCGCCCGCTTGCTTCTGTCTGACTCTCAGTGTGTGTGTCTCTCTCTGTCGGTCTGTCTGCCTTTGTGTCTGTCTCTGTCTCTCTCTTTGTCATCCTGCTTTCGCTGCAGTGTCTGAGTGTCAGTGTGTAGGCATCAGTGTGAATGGCTTGTGGTTTCATAGGTCTCTCTATCACGGTTCCTCTCTCTCTGTGTTTGCCCCCTCTGAGTGTGGAATACCATGCCGTGTGTGTTGTTTATGGCCGACTTACTGATGGGCCCCGTTCCTCATTTCAGAGCATATTACACAGAGTGTGGTGAAGTCCCACCTGGAGACCATCCAGCACAGCGCCGAGGAGCTCAAAAGACTGGTCTGGAATCTGTACACCCCAGAAGAGACTCGCGCGTTCCAGAGTAAGGTGAGTGCCCTGACACAGTGAATGCGCTACTTCCAGATCCCCCGTACATGCACATGTATTGATGGTGATACAGTGGTTGCAAGAGAGAAGCCATTTGTTAATCGTCAAGTGTCTTGGTTGTGCGGTGTGTGGCTCTGAGAAGGCTGTGTGGTCTGAGAATGACTGTGCACAGTGCGGTGTGTCATTGCTGACGTTATCTCCTGCTTGTGTCACAGTCTGTGGAGTGGATGTGGCAGCAGTGCACCCACCACCTCACCAGCGCCATCCAGTACGTGGTGGAGTTCGCCAAGCGCATCTCTGGCTTCATGGACCTCTGCCAGAATGACCAGATCATCCTGCTCAAAGCAGGTCGGTACCAAGAGCCAGTCATGGGCTCGAACATTTACTGGGGTCATACTGAACACAGTAGTATTCATACATGCATGTGCGCACACACACACACACACACACACACACAAACACACAAACACACAAGCACATATACTCTCTCTCTCATATACATACACGTCCACAAACAAAACATACTGACACACACATGCACACACACATACATGTATGCACCCATATACACACACTCAGAGGAAACATTTCTGTGCTACATGCTATGAGCTGTGAATGCAGTGTGCTTCTTGTAGAGATGTGCTAATGTGCTAATGATGGCTTCTCTTGTTTTTCTCTCCAAAACTCTCTTGTGTCCGCTCCATTCATCATTATTCCAACTCTCCCGTCACTGGGAAAACTTCTGAAACCAAAATCATGTTTTGATTACATAAACTTTAAATGTTTGAAATCTTTTTGAATTAATCACCTGTAATATCTATCTCATGAAACCTGTGATATATTTATTACCTCTGATTTTCAAAATGTTCAAATGTTTAAATGTTTAAATGCCTTCAAATTTTGAATTAAATTATCTTTGCCTGTGTGTCTGTGCACTGTGGAGCATCTTCCTTCTCCCCTTCTCTGTCTCTCTCTCTCTCTCTCTCTCTCTCTCTCTCTCTCTCTGCAAGCTCTCCCTCCATCTCTGTGCTCTTTCTCTCTGTTCCTGCTTCAGGGTGTCTGGAGGTTCTGTTGATCCGCACGTGTCGCGCCTACAATCCCATCAACAACACCATGCTGTTCAACGGCAAGTTTGCCAGCGCACAGCTCTTCAAGGCCCTCGGTGAGTCCCCGGCTGTACCGGGCCAAACCCAGTTAAGCTCAGACACTGCACACTGTAACCGAGAGGTTGCTGATTCGATTCTCTGCCGGGGCACTGATGTTGTACCCTTGGGCAAGGTACTTAACTCACAATTGCTTCACTAAATATCCAGCTGTATAAATGGACAAAATTGTTTCATTGAGCTTTGCATCACTCTAGTATCCACTAATATTACATTACATTACATTCATTTAGCAGTAGCTCTTATCCAGAGCGACCTCCAGCACAATAGAATATAAGTGTTTCCATTCAAGTTGAGGGGGATGTGCGATAGACAGTACACTGAGTTGCTGCTGATTGCGACCAGTGATGATATTATGTGGCCCGGCTGTGTAATGGCAGGAATGTAGGCTGCTGTGACATGGCATGCCTCTCTCTGTCTGTGTCTAGGCTGCGATGACCTTGTGAATGCCGTGTACGATCTGGCCAAGAGCCTGTGCCGACTGCAGCTCACTGAGGAAGAGATGGCTCTGTTCAGCGCCACAGTCCTCCTGTCACCAGGTGAGTCTGACTGTCACATTCACACATGCTCACACACACACACACACTCACACTCACACACGCCCCCACACATATGCTCACACATACTAACTCGCACACTCACACACAGAGACACACACACACTCACAGAAATGTGCGCACACTTATGCTCACACACGTCTACATATGATCACTTACATATACACAAGCACGCACTCACATACACACCCGCTGATGCCTTGACACACTGGTACTCAGTAGTAAACCTGTAATACTCATAGTTACTCTGGCCATTTGTTCTGCAGATCGGCTGTGGCTAACAGACACACTGCAGGTGCAGAAGCTGCAGGAGAAAGTCTACCTGGCGCTGCAACACTGCCTCCACAGGAGCGGGGCCAATGAGGAGAAACTGGCCAAGGTAATCTTACATAAGTGTGTGAGAATGGGTTTGTTTGTGTGCGTTGTTGTGAGTGTGTAAGAATGGGTTTGTGTGTGTGTGTGTGTGCGTGCATGTGTATATATGCACGTGTGTGTGAATATGTCAGGTTTGGTACTCCAACTGCAGGTAGAAAACGTTTCTCTGATTTCTCTTCATCTCAGATGGTGTCCAAGTTGCCCATGATGAAGTCCATTTGCAACCTGCACATGGACAAGCTGGAGTTTTTCCGTCTGGTTCACCCAGACACAGCCTACGGCTTCCCTCCACTCTATCGGGAGGTCTTCGGAAGCGAGATCCCCTTCCCTGACTCCACGGAAAGCTAAGTTCAGTCAGAGAGAGAGAGAGAAAGTGTAGGGAGAGGTAGGTTTGAGCAGGCGTAGATGCAGAGGAACAGCAAATCACCAGACTCAACCAGCGGTTCAGTGACAATCTCTCACACACTACTTAACACCACACTACTGTGACCTCAGACTTCTGACACACCCCCCCCCGAATCATCACAGCACCTGACACTGTGAGGTCTGCTACAGGGCCATTGTCAGCAGGTTCTGTGATGCCACACGCATGTGACCTTACTGCGGGGAGCCCAAGGCGAGAGCTTGGCTTCCTCACTTCTCTTCTGTGTGTGGGCCTGCACGTCCCTCAGCCTGAATTGTGACTTATGAGTTCCTCCTGCAGTTCTCACCATGCCCTCCATCCCCTCGTCCCCTCATCCCCCCCCCCCCCCCCCCCCAGCACAACATGAATGTACCCCGTGAACACATGGTGCCGCCCCATGCGTCAGACAGAATGTACCTGCTGCTCCCGGTGGTCTGTGTATGACTGGTACCCTCTGTACCACTCAGTATATTTAGCACTTACTGTGCCCCAAAACAATATCCCCCCAAACAGCTAGTTTAAAGGGACCAAGATCACCTGGCAATGTTTTTTAGTAACATGATGGCAAGTGATGGAGGTAACCCAGGTTTAGTATGTTAGAAACAACACTAAAATCTTCCGTTATGTCTGCCGTTGCCCACTCTCACTGTATTCACTGCCATGCTTGGGCAATCGCACAACACTGACACGCTACACACGCACACAAAGCACTAACACTCTACCCACTCAAAGCACTAAGATGCTGTCCTGTATGTATTTGTATGGGCACGCCAGCAGGAAGTGTCTGGAGCTGCTCTTTTTGAGATGCAATGGAAAACCTCAGCCCCCTTACCTTTTCCCCTTTGCAAACGCCACTTCAAGAAACAAACACCGTCATGTTATTTTTAAGTTTATATATACATTTAGAAAAAAACATTTATTGATTTAAGAATGTATATAAATATATGTAGGTTTATTTGTGTAGAGAGTGGCAGAGAGAAAGAGAGAGAGCGCGCGCCAGAGCAGTGTGATTGTCCGAAGCCTCCCAGTGACTGCCTAAAGCATATTCCAGTGACACTGGAACGCAAATGAAAAGCAATGGACATTGAAAAAGGAGAAGACAAACAGCACTAACTGACCAATCAGGAGTGTCTTCAGCTGATTCTGGAACGCTCTGTTCCCATGGCTCGTCTTCTCAGGGTCTGCACGCTAAAGCCACAGACACCTTGGAACACCCTGCCGGAGCAGTGGTGGGACAACCTTTTGCCGGGGGTGGACTCTTTGGCACAGTGACCGCAGCGGTTGAAAGCAGCCATTTGACATGAAGGCGGAGGAAAAGTGGTTGTTTTTGTTGTTGTTGTTAATGTTTCTTGAGAAACTGCTTGAACACTGGCACTTATGTGTATGCCGCATACCTCTGTTAAAATGGCCTAAAACTGTGGGAGCCCGGCTCCGAGAGATCTCCTGTTTTCAGTGGGAAGGAAAGGAACTGAAGAGAAAGTGAGTAGAGAGACTGCTGGAGCTGCTATGTACTGTCGCGGTACAAAGCAGGACATCTGTAATCAGCACCAGGCAGGAGTGGTCCCCTAATAGGAGTCTCGCATCACTGTATGATATTGTAAGGCCGTACTGATGGTCAGCAGTGTATTGTTTTTCGATAATGTGAACACACTCCTTTGTCTGTTCTATTCCTCCTTCTCCTCTGTCCTCCTCCATGACCTTTTTGGGTCAACAGAGTGATCAGCTACCGCCCTGAGTTAGGAATTACGATGATCATCATTATTGTTACTATTATTATAAATAGTATATTCTATTTGTTATTTCTGTATAAAAAAACACTGAAGGAAGCAATCCAAGCAGATAAAGATCTATTTTGTAGAGATTTATTTTCACACGCAGTTTGTTACACTCCAGAGGGCCTGTGAAATACAGACAGAGCTTCTGTGCGTACAGACAATCACAGGGTCTGCATCTCTGACGCCATCTAATCTAACACAGGGCCTGCATCTCTGGCCCATTTTATCTAACCAGGAAGTCTTGCTAGGATTAAAGTCCCATATAGACACTGTAAGGACTGGAGCTTGAGGTGGAGCAGGAAGACACTTGTAGCTTTCCCCTGGAAAGGGGAATTTTTGAAGGTTTTTGGCAAAACCCCTTAAGCTCAGATGTGGTCTTATGCTGAGCCAGCTCTATGAGCGGGCCCTCCAGCTCTGTAAATAAAAGCAAAGATTAGACAATCACTGCACAGGCCTCTTCTAGTGCATATGCCCCAGTGCACAGCTTTGACTCTGCATATCCCTGGAACAGCAGCTTCTCTGCTTTGCTGTCTTTGCTGAGGTCTTGTGGTGGGACTTTGGTGTGTCTACTTCATTGCAAGTTGAAGAGGGCATGCAAGGGGGGTTACTCCCCAGTCCTGTGTGCTTCACCCTCTTCTGACCAAGCCATCCCAATGCCGCAGAACCCCAGCAGTCTACTGTACCGGGACCCCAACATTTTGTCATGACTTTGGTATGGGTCGATCTTAAAGTGCAGAGATTTAATAGCTTGTGTAAGGGTATGCATTAGAGTCTTGTATTTCATATGCATTAGTGAAGTGTTATTTGCAGCCAGTGGTACCCCAAGTGTCCCATCTATGGAGGAAGTTCTCATTTTAGGGTCAGGGTTCAGAGTTAGGACAAGATTAGGGTTAGGGGTTACGGGTTAAGGGTAGAGTTAGAGTTAGGTGAGATCCAGGGGTTAAGTGAGGGTTATGGTAGGGTCAGAGGTTAGAGTTAGGGGTTATGGTTAGATTTTGGGTTTAGGGACAGAGATAGGGATAGGATTTAGGGTTAGGTGCAGTCACGCACAGACACTCAGGGAGATAGCTGGGCCCTCTGGCTCACATTCACACATTGCACCGAACACAAGACCTTCTCATCCTGGATCACTGTGTGAAGTAGCTGTATGTTATTGTGAATGTCAATCACAGAAGTGTCAAAGACTTTACCCTTGTCTGATATCAATATTATTACAGGAATCTGGAGTCTGAATTGTAAAAGTCATAGAATTAAAAATAAATAAATAAAAGATGGATTTTGATCTTGGAAGTTAATGTTGGTTTTGTTGTGATTTTATTTTTTCGTCTTTGATTTCAACCCTTCTGATTTCCAGTCCTCTCCTGTTTAGTTTCCACCCTTCTGGTCTTGTAAGATTGTAATTCTATTTTTTTAAAAAAGAGTAACTAAAAAATGCCCAAAAAGTTTTGTTAGTGTAACTGTCCCTCATGTTTTCATTTTATTAAATATATACATGTGTAAGCATTGTCTGGATTTTTAAGAAGATATATATATTATAATCTTAAGACGTTGCTGAACAGAGTGAAGAGATATATTGTTGTACAATGGAGATAAAGTATGTGGTATTAAGAATGTAATAAAGATTTTCTTTTTTACAGAAAGGTGTTTTTATTTTGTGTGTGTCAGAGCAAAGTCTGGATTTACTGTTCCAAATTGTTGTTTGGAAATGTGTTAGCTAAATTTGGCACCTTTCAAAATATTTGTTAAGCATGTGACTAATCCAGGAAATTACTGTATCATTAAATTAGCAAAAGCAAGTGTCTGTACACGTATGTGTTCACACCTGCCTGTTGAAATGGTTTAAGCAGTCTCACACGTTAGTTAAAAATTTGCTCTTGTAAAGCTTAAATTTTATACTTGAATAGGTGACAGATGTACCGTATGAAGCATTCTCAGAATTCTAACATTCAGAATACTGTAAGATTTCCTTTCTCACCCCTCTTCTTCAGCATGTCCCTCAAACTCTAAAAGTACATTCTCTGAAATGTAATGTTTAGAAACGTGTATCCTAAAGCTGGTTAATTATAACCACACTTACTAGGACTGCAGTGATCAACAGCAGCACTTCCACAGAAACGCAGCCCTAAGGATTTGTTTATTCCAAAAGAGAATGTGAGAAGCACCAGCTGTTAGGTAGTATGAAGTTTGACTGGCACTTTCCTGTGATTAGCGAACCGATGCTGCCACCTAATGGTGAAAATTGTAAACCCATTCGACATGTCTGCCTCAGCAGCAGTTGGCGCTATCTGCGTGATGTTTGGATCTAAGTGCTTTTTCGTGCTGTGTGCCAAATTCCTATTCCTCCCCTGTCCACTTAAGCGGAGACTCCCTCGACATATTCTGACATCACCGAGTGGACCACTGTGTCGGCGAACAGTAAACGGAGGGAGGGGGGAAGGCAGGAGGTTAAAAATGTTCATTTTGGGACACTCACCATCCTCCCTCACCTTTTAACCACAATGGCATAATAACCCGCTAGACAATTTAGCTAACTAAACTGGAACTGGCTATAATAACTACGTTCACTAGCCAGTTCGCAAACGTTGGGCTGCATCTGTGGAAAACATAGCAATCGGAACATATGACCAGTTGCCGGCAATCATTTGCCTGTTGTTAATTACTTAAGTGACTGTCTGTCTTCCAACATTTAAAAGGACCGACAACCGATCACGTAAACCTATTTGACAAGTGACTTTTCACTCGAACAATCCTGTCACATAATGCTACGGGAGAGCAGACAGAATCCCAAAAGGGAACATTTTAAACCTCCCCTTCCCGTTTACCGACTCACTGGCCCACGGTGATGTCTGCAAATGTTCACGTTGAGGGGGGCCTGGGTTGAAGGGGGTAGGAGAAGGGGGGTTTGGGACGCAGCATCAGGAATGTCCGTCTACGCCACCTTGGACAGGAAGTCTCCGCGGTTGCCATGTAATATCCTCGGAGATCTGAACTGGATGTGCACCCAGCAGTGAAATCAGCGCAGCTTACTAAACACCTAACTAGTTTTGCCTAGCTCAAAGGATAGCTACAGAATAGCCCTTTTTACAGCTGCAAAATATTCGTCAGTTGCACCCTGAAAAATAACTTGAAGAGGAGAGGGCCGGCTCCAAGATGTCTGTGGCGGGCTTGAAGAAACAATTTTATAAAGCCAGCCAGGTTGGCGCACAACTTTCTCTTTTTCAAAGCTAAGTTAGGGACGTTAGCTAAATTAGTCGGGCGAGCAATAATGTGACTCGTGTCCATGAAAATGTCAGTAACCCACTAAACTTGTTTTTGAAACGAAATCTTGAGAAATTTAGTCTGTGTAGCTAATCTATTGAACCAGTATGAACATAGTTCGTATGAGTGATTACCTTGTTTTTAAACTGTCTGAGTGATGTTAGCTAACATTTTCACTTTGCGTGATAGCTTGCAAACTCCTCTAGTTTACTGTATTTTGGCGTGATTACCACTATTACCACCGCTAGCTAAACAATGAATAGAACTGTAGCTAAAGTCATTTTCCCCAAAGAAATATCGTTTTCTTATCTAGTGAACGCGAAGGGCTAGCTGTATAAAAACTAAATTTTAGCTGTATTTTATATCTTACAGTAGCTTGGCTACTGAATTATACCTATAGATAACCTACTACATACATACTACGTGCTGCATTTTCCCAGAATCTTTCTAAAAGCATGTTGCCACCACAAGCAAACTAACGTTACTGCAGCCTGACTGGTAGTTAGCTATCTTGAGAAGCTAACTCTCAAGAGAGGTTAACTCGGGTTTTGATTTTATTTCTGTCGGACAGTAGTCGGATACTTAGTTAATCTGTAACCTTACCCATCTTTTCTGCTGCTGACGGTGGCTGCTGAGTTCCGTGAAAGGGTGACATAGTCAACGATGCTCTGCGTCCAAAATTCATACGTTTAGTCTAATCACAGTAATGCCAATAATTAGTAACCCGAACATATTTAATATGTACATACTTAATGTTAACTAACTAGCTGGCTAGGCATCTTACATAATTGTATTTCGAGGATCTCTGAATGTTCAGTGGTGTGGACAGCTAGCTGGCTAGTTAGGTTGCCACGCAAATCATATTTTAAAGTTCACAACAAAGGGATATGACATTTTTATTATTATAATGTATAAAAACTTGTCATTTTGGAAAGATAACGTACCAATGTAGCAGTAATGGTAACGATAATGTTAATGATAACGTTAATTAGCAAGCTTTGGTATTACAGACGAAATGACCACCCAGCCAGTCCCATTTAGGTTCGCTTGTGAGATTGATCGCTAAAGAGACTAACGTTAGCAGTTATGCTACGTCGTCATGCTACGTTAACGTTATGCTAACATTAGCAGTTACGCTACGTTGACATGGCATGTAAGCTTACTAGAAAGCTGCGTTGGCGCCAGCTAACAACTGAAGAGAAGTTAGCAATACTTGATAACTGTCTACGCCTTCTGATGTTGTAACG
Organism: Megalops cyprinoides; assembly: GCF_013368585.1. Taxonomy (NCBI): domain Eukaryota; kingdom Metazoa; phylum Chordata; class Actinopteri; order Elopiformes; family Megalopidae; genus Megalops; species Megalops cyprinoides. Next base: position 17,855,126 of record NC_050602.1, on the reverse strand, counting down.
TGATATTGATTCCAGCAAACTCAATTTGGCTATAAACCAATGTTATCTGTGTTCATGTAAAGATCGTATGATATGACGATCTTTAGGAGTTGGCTGTTTCATCATTGACACGAACGCTTTCTGAAGTGTCTGAAATAGACTGCCTTTTTTATTTTTACACTTGATTTTAGTCATTCGGCAGAGGTCTTATCCAGAGTGAATTACAGAAGTGAAGTGCGTTTAAAATGTAGCAAGAACAACGGTGCATCCACACAACCAACCAACATCTGCTCATGTTACAATCCGTCACGCAATGCTGTCATAACTAGTATTATCATGAATACATATGTGCTACAGGAAAATCACAAGTGTCATACAGAATAGCATTGAGTCAAACAAAGGATAGTACATGAGAGACGTTAAGATCCGAGTTATGAAGGTGTTGAGGAGCTAAGGTGCACTTTGAAGAGGTGGGTCTTGTGTCTGTGATTTTAATAATTAATCCATGCGGTCCCACCAAATCTTGAGTTTTCGAAATAGTAGCTGCTTTGTGTGTCACGTTTGGTGTTGTGTGAACCTTTTGGATTATTTATTTGCTCTTGTTAAACATTACTGTTGTGAAATCATCTGCAGAATGTACCTTTCTGTTTGTTGGCGAGCTCTTAATTGCATTCTGTGGTGTTGCTGTTGATCGTTTTAACTGGTATCCTCCCCAGCCCTAAAGTTATTTACAGCATTTGACCTTAGTACCTGGTGTTCAAGTTTACAATGACATTTTCATTCAAAAGAATATAAAGTTAAGAGTTCCAGGTATTTGCCCTACTAAGACTCTAAATTCCATTCTTGTTATTCTGCCAGAAACTGTTGTGGCTGTTGTGAGTTGTATAATAATGCATACAGTATGTTAAGCTGGGAAAATCATGTCAAACTGTTTCATTTGGTGTCCAAAAGCCTGCTTTGAGATTTGAACTCAAGTCTTTAACCTGGAAAAATAAACACATGAAAACAGGGGCACATTATGCTGTACTGAATTGAAATGGATTAACGCATTTAGTGTCCAGTGATACTGTGTTGAAAGTCCCACTTGTGACAAAGTGAAACCCTTTGGCAATGTTTTCGGTACATTTTGAGCCATGTGAAGCAGCTTATACACTCAGAGACAAGGTCTTGGTAACAAGACCTGTTCACTCACTGGGCACTATAGCCTTGACAGTGTTTCCGAGTCCCCACATAAACAGATAAACAAGGGACAGTGGGTGGAAGCTGTTCTCTTAGTGGTGGTAAATATATCCCCAGCAGGTAAGGGGAGAATGCAGTTATTAACGTGACATGTTACTGGACCCCTTCACAATCTGCAGTAGCTTTGGCAGCAGGTGTCTTGGTAAACTGGTTGTCCTGCTCATCTCAAACCTACATCTTCTCTCCCTATCTACCTCTCTCGTCCTCTCTCTTCCCTCCCTCACCTTTCTCCTCACTTTGAGCGACGCCTGGGATGGTAATACATAGATGTCACAAATACATTATAGGAAGACATACCAGTTAAATAAAGAGGTGCTGTTAAAATTACTTGACTTGATTGGCAGATGGTCTTTTCCATGGAGCCTACCATGGTTTACATTTTGCGACTTAAATATTTTTACAGCTGGATGTTTATTGAATTAAAGAAAGTTAAGAATATTGCTCATGTGCAGTATGTTTACCTAATGTTTGTACGGTCACGAGCCTCATCCCCTGGCTACTGCACCACACTGCTGCTTGTAAAAAGTCACATTGTATCCGTTATTTGCTCCCTGCAGTGCCTGCCTAGCTTACATTTGACCTATACAATACTACTGGATATTCTACTTATGCAATTCCAGCTACTTGCCTTGCTGAAACGTACACTGGCAACAAACCATGTGGGATTTGAACCTTCACCTCTCTGGTTGAGTGATACAGTCCCTAGCCTCTACTCTAAGCTGCCACTAAGGGTTAATGTCTTCTCCCTTACTGCGGTGTGCAGTTAGTGCTGTGCAAGCCCGGTATCTCCTATGTTGTGCTGCTTCCCTGTTTGGGGCTTGTAGAAAGGAACCAGCACAGGTGTTTTCCATTTTGGCTCACAGCTCCCTCTTTGGAGGGGAGTAGGTCCGGGGTGACGTGTGTTCATGCGTGCACACTGATATCCAGTTTATAGTTTTGAACTGTCATTCTCTTGCAGGTCCTCTGAAACAAAGATTAGAAGGCTTTGCATTATTAGAATGAAATGTGCAGTTTTAAACCAATTTGTCCGTGAGAGTTTTGGGACAGAGAATAAAAGGGCTTTTGACAGACTCTGTTCCCCCCCCTCTCTGCTGAGCTCAGCAGGAAAAAGCAGCTTCTTTCTCCCCCCTGACTTCCTGTTGGGACGGGAGCCAGATTCCTGCTGTGGAGATGCACATGAGGAGGCATGGATCAAGGCCTCAGTCCTGCCTGTGGGCCGACTTTACAGGGAGTAAAGGGGTCAAAATCACAAAGATGTCTCCTGTGAAATGTGTTAAATCAGAAGCACTCTCGCTCATATTTTGCAAAACAGATAGCGGACAAACTAGGTGTGTGCTCCCAGAATCCCCTGGTTCTGTACTGGTGCCCATCATGGGGGGGTCCGTAGTAGCCCAGCTGAGTTTGATCTAGTGGACCGACACGGGGCGTTTGTACTTATCAAGCGACGACTACATCCTGTCGGAGTCCCATCTGTCCTCTCATCCACTGCCATCTCCTCCGCTTTCCTCCTCTCTTTCCCTCCCTCCGGCTCTTCCTCTTCCTGCTTGTCCCTGCCATCTCAGTCCATTTGTTTCCTTGCATTGGGACAGTTTAGCAAAACATTCACACACACAAAACACCACATCTTAACGTGGCTCGTGGTCATATTTTTTCAGTCAGGACCGTTTTTTGGTTTTCTCTGACTGAAGTGTGTTTCACCTGAAATCCCAGCATAAATAAAGATTGTGATGTAGATTAAAGATATATTGTTATCTTATAGCATGTTTGCTTGTTGTGTTACAAGTTTTTATTTATACATAAATAGACATTTCCTGACACAGAACGGATTGGTGTTGCAATGTCTGAAATGTGTCAGACTGTGCTGTAGTGGGGGTCCTGAGTTAAGGTGAATGAGTTCTACAGCGGGCAGTCTGTGGCTCGTCATCCCAGGTTGTGTTTCAGGTTGTTAGGGGACAGTAAGGCTGAATCGGGCTGTTCCATGCCATCTCACTGCAGGCTGTCTGCCCTCCCTGCATGTTGCCTGACTGTCTCACCATATGCAATCTGCACTGCTCTCTCTGCCTGCCTGTGCTCTGCCTCACTGTATGCCATCACAATGCTGTGGGCGCGTACGTCGTAGGCCTGTCGTTTGCTCTATTACTGGTGTGGGTGTGGCACAGTGTGTGATCTGGAATGTGAGCAATTCTGTAGTGCCCTGACTGGATTCCTTCTTTTTTCTGTGGAAGCCAGGAGACCTGTCATGCCCACAGTTTTTCTGTTTTTGTAGTGATTTGATGCCCCTGACGTTCACATCATTGTGTTACATTTTAAGTAGATGCTATCAGGGCTGCTGAGTGACACACTCGGCAAGGTGCTCATCTCGAATGCAGGCTGAGCCCCGTGGGTCTGGTTAGAAACCATCCGTGTCATTTCCCGACAGGGTCCAGGACCCCACAGCAAATGGGCTTCATCCCCCGGAGGAAGGGACGGGTAGGTTAACCAGGGCTTGCTCATGTCTTTGTTTTGGAGCATCAGGTGTCTGCTCCCAGTGATGTCAGCGGAGCAGGGTCCATCCTCCAATCGGTGCCCACATCGCTGTGATGCATCATGTGACTTGTAGCGTGACAAATAAGCATTGGCTGGGTGCGAGTGTGTAGGAGGATTGCATCCATTGCGCTTCAGCGCATGAGTACAGCAGCTGTCATGTTGAACACAGGCTAATGTACTGTTGTTGATCCTGCACATGGGGTCATAAAGGTGGGGGGGGGGGGGGTTTAAAAATTAGCACTACTAAGACGAGATTTCCCCCTGCAGGCTGTAGAAACTCAGACCAAAGTGTGTCACGAGTGTTGTTTTTAACAGTGTTGTTTTTCGGTGTCGATTGCAGCAGCATGATTGTTCTGCTGCTAAACACCTCTGTCAGTGTTTTGCATCATGTGCTTATCCGCTCAGATGAAAAACTGACAAATGCATGGGCGTAAATTACGGACCCCCCCAATAATCAAAACGGGCCAATACAGCCCCCCCCCCCCCCAAATGATCATATTCATGGAGACCTCAACCCTCCCAATGTTCAACCCAAAGTTACACCCTTGGACAGATGGATACACCGAGCTGATATAGTCACTGCCCGTACCTCATCATCGAGCAAGATCTGGTGTTTTACAGGTCTGCAGGGAACTATGCACACTATGAAATAGTTACAAGAGGTGTGGGTGTGGGGCTGTACGTACGTGATTGTGTGTGTTGTCTCAGACTGTGTGTGTCTGAGTGTGCAGGCTACTCAGTCTTTTTGGCTTGTGGTCGGTGATGGAGTAAGGACCGTGTCCTTCCACTTCCTCACTTTTGTGGTACCAGAACGCTCACTGTCACGGAGATGTTGTCCTCATCACTGTGCTGCGGGTGAAGTTTTTGCTGTTTTTCACATCTCCGCGTTCTGCATTTTCTCGGTATCTGTGCTTCTGACCTTGTGTCCTTCTGTCAGCACTGGGCTCAGACGTGACTCTGTTAATGGTTTCATTTTCAAGGACTGATTCAGAATGGTTACACAGCGGACTGCCTGTCTGTGACAGTCAGCTTTTTTTTTTACCCCTTCATTTAAAATGGTAGAATATTTGAAGTAGTTAAATGTAAATGTAAATGTAGCGTGCCTGCCCTGTACATTATATTGTGTATATTGCTAGCTGCTAGCTTGGAGAAAATAGTTTCCAGCCTACTAAAGGGAAACAATAAGGAAACAAGTACTTTTATCAGACTGAAAGATCTACGGAAGGGAAGGAGTTTTTTTTCCCCTCGTTTCATTTGCGCCTCCTGTTTCCAAGTCTGTGTCCATCCAGCACACTTAGACTGGAGCCCATAGGACTCCTCTGGAGATTCTCCTTAGTTAACCCATCCTTAAGCAACCCACAGTTCAAGTATGTTAAATATGCAGCAGTCTTGGGGTAGCTGAAAATATCCTGCAGGTGAGGCACATGTGTAATTGAACAGATGGAAATTTCCACAAGATAAAGGCACGAGTGCCTTGTCATTCACAGTGTTTGGATTCTTGAAATCGTAGTAGTTCAGCAGGACTAACTGGACGGGACTGCTTGGTTGGCATTACACTCCTCCCTCCTTGTGTTAAGGAAAATAAAGATATCCTGTGGAGATTATCACATGATATTTAATAATTTCCTGACCCTGCCACTTTGATATTTGAATAGCTCATTCCCCAGCCTTTGGTATGGAAGCATCACTCATTGGGCCAGGTTCTGATTTAGGTCAGTTTTTATATTCCATTTTAGCAGATTGAGTCACATTTTCGTATCTCATTGTAACTCTGGATCAGATACAGTCTAATCACAAGGTGCTTTGTCTTTGACATGAAATAAGAAGTTTAAGCAGGTGTTACATCATTCACACTTTTATGAAAGCTTCTGTTCATTTCAGAGAGACCAGAAAACTCAGCTAAATAATGGGGGAAAGAAATGGGCTTAAAATTCATTATTTAGATTTGAGAGTGTGGAGGTGTTGGATTGAATCTGTGCCCATATGAGATTGTCTCAATTGTTTGGGAGTAGATCGGATTATTGAAATGAAGAAAATTGAAGTAACTTCCCATTGATTGGTCGGTAACCAGCGTGATTAATTATTTTCTGACACTTGAGTTCCACATGACTCAGCTTAATGTGCATCAGTTACCTATTGAGTTTCCTTGTTTTGTTTTGTTTCATTTTTTTTTCTCTAAAATGAAAATAGCCTTTCAATGAATCTTCCAGGGGCAAGAAAAACAAGCACCAAGCCATTCCCAGGGCAACAGAAGGACAAGTGGCCTGTGCCTTGTGGAACTGCTGTAGGTGTTTGGTTTATGAGTACCTGTCAAAGAGGTGCAGACAGCTTGCACAGGTGTATGGTTTTTGATTTGCTGAGAGAGGTGCAGACAGCGTGTACAGGTGTATGGTTTTTGAGTTGCTGAGAGAGGTGCAGACAACTCGTACAGGTGTATGGTTTATGAGAGCTGCAGATGAGTTTTCTCAGGGTATATGAAGGCGTTTAGAATTAGAATGTGGATTTTAGTAATCACCTCCATCTTTTGGCCGAGCTCAGTAGGCCTCTGCAGGTGGCTGTGTGCTGTATCTCAGCCTTTGCGCTTGGGAGTGTGTGGGTGGGTAAGTTGTTTCAGTATGTGTGCTTGTCTTGCCTCGGCCTTGTAGCTGTTGCAGCTCACTGCCGCTGTGGGGCTGGGGTGTGTGCGTCCTTTGTGAGTAGAGGAAGCAGAAAAGACAAGAGTGAATTTTGTAGCTTTTTACATTTGCGCTTTGGATGCCAAAATGATCCCTTTATCTCTGCTGAAACATGCAAGATTACCGTTCAGCAATGAGTGGTATTTTTAATTACTGAATTTTGTCTGCCTTTCACCAGAATGCCTGGAAAAGAGGTGAACTGACCATCTGCTGTTGCTTTTGGTCCAGAGATCAACTATCAAAAGCATGTTTTAACTCAGCTGCTGTAGAACAGCAAGATAGCAGCAGAATAATGATAAAAAAAACTAGCTAGTTTTTTAGTCTGTCATACAGAATGAAAAAAAACATTTTTGCCTTGATTTTTTTGGACTCCTGAAAATATTAAGTTAACTTTCAGTCTGTCTTAACCTAATTGAGTTAAGACACATTTGCATGCACCAGCTTCTAATAAAAGACAGGATTTTTTTTCCGCAGAGTTCCTTGCTGAGGTTTGAATGGTTGCTCAAGCAATGCTGGTTATTATTTTGTTTCCACCAGTTTTCCATCTTTTTTCCCAGCTTTTATTTTAATGGCTAAGGTGGAAAAATTGCTATTTTAATCTTGAATGGCAGCTGGAAACTATTTCTACCCTGAGAATTTTGGATGGTTCTTTTTCTATTTTCTACAATGGCAGCTGAACAGATACTGAATCTTGTCCATGTTGATGCGTAACGTCTTATGAAGCAGCAGACAGGACAGTGTGCCCATTGACACAGTGCTGAAACAGTGATATCTGAATCACGCAGCAGACAGGACATTGTGCCCATTGACATAGTGTCGAGGCAGTGATATCTGAATCACGCAGCACACAGGACAGTGTGCCCATTCACGTTGCTCTGAAGCAGTGATATCAGATGGGTAGTGAATGTGATTGTGCTTCCCATATTTGATGCAGTGAACTGTAATAACGTCTACAGTGAGTGGACTGTTTGCAAGTTTGCAGACTGCTTCTGTATTCAGTCCTATGCATTTAGCTGCAAGCATGTTTACTTACCCCCCCTCCGTTCTTAAGGTGTCTGTTCCTTCTGCTTCAGCTTAATGAACCAGCCACACTGTGCAGCAGTGGGATGATGAGGGCGGTGGAATTTGTCTGTGGAAACAAATGTATTAGGAAAATTCCTCCACCCCGCTGAGACAAAGGAGAGGAGATGCAGAACTGGATCCGTGCAGTCAAATGGGAATTTAGCACAGTGCTAGTTCAGAAAGCGCTTTAGCAGTATAGAGGTACAGGTCCGCTGAAAAGAGGCAGTTGTATCTCTGTTATATCTCGTGCTTACATGTATGCGTGGTGAGGGATTCCATCGTGTGTGTGTGTGTGTGTGTGTAACCTGAAAAGTGTAGTTTACTGTATTTGTTTTTCCTTGTATGTGTTTGTGATTAATCGGTCTGAGCTGTAGGTTTTTACATATTTGTGTTTGAAAGTTTCCAAGAGTACATCAGGATTTCCCATTACTGGTAGATGGAAAAGAAAGGCAGACTATAACAGATTATGATCCTTAAAACCCTCAGTTACAAAATTATGTTTCTTTGATTTTTACATCTCAGCATAAATAAATGAAGAACTACAGCTGCTTCTGTTACTGTATGTTCATACCTCTTGGACGCTGAAAAACAGCAGTAATGTGATTCACATGACTTCTTGGCAGTCCGGCTGCAATCAGACGCCAGGCAGAGGCACTCCTCATTGGCTGCTGACGTTTTTTGGAAAGCTGGCAATTGGAGGAAAGTCAGCAGGAGGGCTTGGCATTGGAGAGTGCCCAGGAAGTCAGCTGGTTGAGCCTGCGGAGCCTAAAGTGGGCAGATTATGAGGCGTTACTGTTAACACAACACATAATTCTTAGTAATCACTTAAGATTAAGATGCAGCTCATCATTAATCCCCCCCCCCCCCCCCCCCCCCCCCGGTGGCCCCTGCAAAGGCAGAAGAGTTGATATGTCACCGTTGCACTGCTTTTCTGTTCCCGCAGTGATGGGAGGGTGTGTACAGCATGCTTTATCTGGAGAATAAAGGGAGAGAGAAAAAGAATACTGCTCCATTTGAGGCTGTTGTCCTTGCTGTGGCCTATATTTCAGTACAGTAGTATTCCTTTGTGTCAGTGGAGAAATTGGCAAGTAACAAATCTTCAGTTCACTGTCTGAAGATTTCATAGATTTCCTAGAATCCAGATTTTATAGAATCTGCCAGATTGAAGCTCATTTTGAAAAGCCTTCTCTCTATAAAGAAACGTGGAAATTGGCTGTTGTGGCAGAGATCTGATAGCATAATGCTGTGAGTCTGTGTTTCCCCACCCCTCTGCCTCTGATCAGATGGTGAGTGAGAAGGTGGGAGGAGCTGAAGGGACCAAACTGGACGAGGACTTCCGAGACCTGGAGAGGGTAAGCGCGGCCTGTCTGACTCTGTGGGGAGTAACCCGTCATAGAGACGAGCATAAAGCATCATAAAGAGGTGCTTTCAGACAGGCATAAGTGCTCCGTGTCACGCCACGGCCTCAACACTGTCTTTGTCATGTAGCAGTGCACTCTGTCCCCGTGAAACAGACACACTGTGAGGACTGTGTAAATGTCACTGCGTCACTACACTGATGCAGGTGCTGAGCGGCTTTACTTAAACCTGCATTACCTGACGCTCCTTTTGTTGCATTGAGCCATGCCAGTTCCTCAGCAGCTCGTGCTGTATTAAACCTCTAATAGTACACCCTCCATGTAGTAAATTATCGGACAGACTAGTGTAGCCACAGGTGTTGGGATGGTGCTTGTGGTTCTGTTTATATGGATGGAAATGTGTTTTTATGTCAGGTCTTCTTTGATATGTTCTTCCTCTTATGTATTCTGTAGAAGGTAGATATAACGAGCAAAGCTGTGGTGGATGTCATCTCTAAAACCTCAGAGTACCTACAGCCTAACCCAGGTAAGAGAGAGGGACTTTCTCTCACACGTGAATGAACACACACACAGAGGGACATGCTCACACAAATATACAGGGGATGTATGTTTCACACATACAGAAGGACTCTGTCTCACGCACATACACACATATGCAAATATTCTAATATGCGTATATGCATATAGCCCTCCAGAGGGAGCTGTGATGAAGCCCCCCCCCCTCATATCCCTCTCTGTGTCTCTCTTTCTCGCTCCACTTCTCTGACTTCTCTGTACCTCCCAATCGCTTTCTGTATTCCCCCAGCATCCCGAGCGAAGCTGTCCATGCTGAACACCATGTCCAAGATCCGGGGGCAGGTGAAGAGTCCAGGTTACCCGCAGGTGGAGGGGCTGCTGGGAGAGTGCATGGCCAAATATGGGCGTGAGCTGGGGGAGGAAACCAACTTCGGTGGGTGCATCCTGGACAGGTCTCCGTCCTTGTCTGCATTTGTGTGCCACTGCATTTGAGTGGAAGGCACTGTGTGCTATTGTATCAGTGCTGGTACACGTATGACTGTCACCGTGTATCTGTGTGTATCTGTGTGTGTGTGTGTGTCTGTGTGTGTGTGTGTGTGTGTGTGTGTGTGTGTGTGTGTGTGTGTGTGTGTGTGTGTGTGTGTGTCTGTATGTGTGTGACTGCTGTTTTCTCCCTCTCCTGTAGGTGCCGCTCTTGTGGATGCAGGAGAGTCGATGAAGAGGCTGGCGGAAGTAAAGGATTCTCTTGACATCGATGTGAAACAGAACTTCATTGATCCTTTACAGGGGCTGTGCGACAAGGACCTGAGGGAAATACAGGTAAAACATTCTCCACAGGGCTTCACATCCACACTTGTTGTATTGTCACATTATCATGCTTTAATAACTGAGGACAGTCTTGGCCACAGTGGCTCACAATGTTCAAGAATAAGCACAAGAAGGGCACAGGTACAGAACTGTAAAAACATATCGGATTCACTGCAAAGCAATGACACAATGATCTGTGTCACTGCTGTGTCAGTGATCTGTAAAAGCAAGCACTTCACTGTGTGTGGACTGATCTGGTATGGGGAGCTAAGTGTAGGATACAAACAGGTGGATTAATGCCTATGCCAGTGGTACCACATCTGCCCCATACGAAACAGCCTGTGGTGGGAAGCCTCTCACATCAATGAGAATGAAGGGCTCACTGTAATTCACATTACATGACATTAAAATTCATGCTTGTTGCTTCATCTCTCTCACTCTCAGCACCACCTGAAAAAGCTGGAGGGCCGCCGGCTGGACTACGACTACAAGAAGAAGCGCCAGGGGAAGATTCCAGACGAGGAGGTGCGGCAGGCGCTGGAGAAGTTCCACGAGTCCAAGGAGGTGGCCGAAACCAGCATGTATAACCTTCTGGAGACTGATGTGAGTGCCCTGCTTTCCTAAGCGTAAACTACAATACCCAGCATCCACTGTACAGCGAAACACACTAGGGAGTTTACGTCACTAATGTATGGCCGAAGAACTACATATCTCTTGAGAAACTGCATTTAGTCAGAGAGGAGTCAAGTAAGCGTTATGCCACTATGCTTTTCTTATGAAAACATGAGAGAACAGAGTGCTTCACCTATAGCAGTATACACATGCTGTTAGTGGGAGCAAGCTGATTGTCAGTTATCTATAAACTCTGTGGTGGTTATCTATAAACCTTCTATGGTGGGTTATTTACAAACTCTATGGTGGGCTTTCCCCTTTTCTGTGAGTTGTTCCCTGTTAATTGATTGCAGGATGTGCCTTCAGAGATACTATATCATGACAAGATATTTAGCTCCAATGTTCCCTCCATCCTCTGTGTAGGAGGTTCTAGGTGTTTACAGGATATTCCAGAGTTGTTCTGTTTTAGACTACACCCTGCCAAGAATATTCATAATGAGTCAGCAAAACAGAGCACTTCAAACAGCTTCAACAATGGCAGAGACAGAGCTTTCAATATGAAGTGAGTGTGGTTGTTGCTCTTGGCTACAGTGTTGTTTTAAAGCCCTCTGTCTGTCTGCAGATTTATCTCTGTGCAGTGTTGTATTAAATCCCTTTCCGTCTGCGGAGATTTGCCTGTGAACAGTGTTGTATTAAGGCCCTGTCTGTCTGCGCAGATCGAGCAGGTGAGCCAGCTGTCCTCATTGGTGGAATCGCAGCTTCAGTATCACCGGCAGGCCGTGCAGATCCTGGATGAGCTGTCAGACAAGCTGAAGGACAGGTGAGCGCTACAGCATTGCAGCTCCTGACTGGCACCCAGGGCCGCCCTGTGAGCACACTGTGGGCACGCTCCCAGTACACTGAGTCGCACATACAAGTTACAAGGCGGTTCAACAGAGCGTAAAAAGTGCAAGGCTTTAGGTTTGCAGCCCAAGGATTAGAAATTAATGATCAATAAATTATTTGTATTACAGCTCCTTGATCTTGAAATGACATTCATCTTGTGTGATGAGATGATCCACGTTTTCTTTCTGCGGTACATTCCAATGATTGTGGAGCAGAGTAGTTTTCTGCCAAATGTGTTTATTTTGAACAGGAGAAACACATTTGGCAGAAAGCTACTCTGCTATGAAATGTGAAATATGAAATCTTGATATGACTTTTTGATCATAGAGTACAGTTGTTATTGCTGTGTTGAGAAATGGAAGTGCATTCATAAGAGGGTCACTGTCCTAAGATAGCCTAGTATATAAAATGTGAAAGCGAGTGTTCATATAGACAGTCAGTGACTGTCAGCCTATTTTCTGACACAAAGTACAGTGATGAGTAAGCAATCCACACAGATTGTGACATATCTTGAGCCCATAATGAGTCAAGCACATGTTCAATTGAATTGGGACTGTGTACAAAATATCACTGTGGTCTGTTACAGGAAGGAGGTCTGCTGAGTTCCATGTTTTTGAGCTTAGAAGGAGAAAGGCCTTATTCCTAAAATAAAAATCCAGCCTCACCCCTAGCATTTTTACAAGATGTTCAATGTCAGAAAAAAGGAGAATACAAAGGTATTTATAGGCTGCCACTACCTCAGTTTGTTTCTTTTGAACTGTTATCATTTGAGGCACGGCAGGAGATTGGTTGTATGACCTTGAACACTTAAATTCATTTTTTTCTGTGTTTAACACAGTTAGTTTTAGCTGTATTAAATGCTGCTTACAATTTGCTGAATGCCTCTTTTGCTAGAGGTGACCATATCTTTTCTACCGAGACAGAAAATCCTGTTATCAGGATTATCTGATTTTGTTAAATCATGAACATGCAGATTTTGTTTCAGACACTCTGCTCTCTCCTAAGATTTGGTGTTCAATTTAAAAGTGTCTTCACAATTATAATACTATGAACTGTAGAATTCCATTACATTGGAGGATTTTGGCTTGTTCCATGCCTTGTTTGTCTCTCACCAATGTGCATTCGGTGTATATTTTACTTGAGGTGAATCTGATTGCATAAGCCTGTATAACAGCCATTGTTCATGTTACCTTGCAGAGGGAAGTGGTTTCTGGCACAGGTCGGAGTGTAAACCACCTAGTTTAGACGCTATAGAGTGTAATGGGTATCAAACACAGTGTTATGTAACTGTAGCAGCCTTGATGTTCCCAGTCTGTCCTCTGAAGTATATTTCTCTGACTGTTGGCTTTTAGTCCATCTGCTGTCCCTTTCAGATGAGTGTAACAGCTGAACATTTTGTCGACGTCGCTTTTAACTCTGAAATGATGTGAACAAAGGCGTGGCCTCTCACCAAACGCTCTGTCCAGTTGTCCTTTCGTCCACTCCTCTCTCTGTCTTTTTTGGCCGACATAAACTGTTTGAACAACAGGTGATTTTTTGATGCTCTTTGAAACATGGCCACGACTTGACCTTACCATTTACATTTAGCCTGTATCTCCGAGATTGTCCTTGGTTTTAATTCTCTGGAAAAGTACGTTTTTGTGCCAGCAGAACAGCAGTTTGGTTTGGATGTCTGGTTACACCTTAGGTGGCCTTTCCTTTGCTGATGTATGAGAGATTGATTTCAGCTTAACCCACTTCCTGGGTTTGTGTCCCAGCCCTTTGAGACTGTGCTGCTGTCTCAGGGACAGTGTTTTTTCTCCCGTGGTGGAGACCGCTGTGCTCTGTGCTGACTGTGCTAAACCCTGCTGCCTCTGCAGGCAGCCTGCAGGGTGTACTCTGCACCCAGGCCTGTGCTGACCTGTGCTGTGTGCTCTGTGTGGCAGGATTACTGAGGCACAGTCGCGCCCACGCCGGGAGTACACCCCCAAACCCAAGCCTGTGTTTGAGTATGGAGAGCCCAACCAATCAAACGGCGGCTTCGCGCCCTCCGCTGCTCCGCCCACCCGATCCTCAGGTGAGAGGGGGGGGAACGCACTGTTGCAATGGATGCATCGACTCGCCTCTGTCACGAGAGGCCCACTTACACAGCACTGACACAGCTCTGTCACAGCTCTGTCGCAGTGGCATACATACAGTCAGAGGGGTTGTGTTACTTCCATTACAGTGTCTTTTAATCTTTTCTCCAGAAGCTAGAGAACGAGAGCTGATGTCTCGTTGGGAATCCATTTTGTTTGTGTGCATGTGTTTTGTGTGCATGTTTATGTGTCCAGTTGTGTGTGTGTGTGTGTGAGTGTGTGTGTGTCTGTGTCCAGTTGTGTGTGTGTGTGTGTGTGTGTGAGAGTGTGTGTGTGTGTGTGTGTGAGAGTGTGTGTGTGTGTGTGTGTGTGTGTGTGAGTGTGTGTCTGTGTGTGAGAGCATATGAATGGTTGTGTGTGTGCTACCCTACCAAGACAAAGGTTCAGTGACTGCCACAATAATTTGCCCTGCTTCCCAGTTGAGTTTTTCTCTGTAATGCCAAAGTGATTCCCCTGTTTTTCACTTAGGGGGTAAAAATGGGCCATAAAATACATGCATGTGTGTGTCTGTACGTGCGTGCATGTGTGGAAGTTTCTGTTTGTATATGACTATGCGTGTCTGTGTGTCTGCATGCTCGTGTTCATGCATGTGTGTGTTTGTGTATTCGTGTGTGTGAATATGCATTTATGTGCGCATGTGTGCGTGTGTCGGGTGCTGGGGCCCACTCGACAGTGACCTTGTCCTGTGCTCTCTTCCTGTGACAACACCAGCCTCGTCCTTCATGCGCAGAACATCCTCGCGGAAATCCCAGTTCTGTGAGTCAGAGACAGGTGGTGACGGGCAGCTGAAGGGTGATATACTGGAGATGTGCAGACACGGCCACATTATATACTGGAGATGTGCAGACACAGCCACGTGAAAGCAGGATTTTATTCCTGCTCTCATGTGAGCTATGGGAACTGCCTGTTAAAACTGAGGCCCTTCATCTGCCACCACAGAGCACGCTGCATTCCCACAGTCATACCTGCCCCAGTGGCAGGCCGATGCCACTCTGATCCACCTCAGCCCTGGGCTTGCTGGGGTTAGGGCGTGTTCTACCTCCAGGTCGCTGCTCACTGGACACACTCAGAAACTCAGATCCCGAGCCCTGCTGCTCTCAGTAGAGGCACTCTTGTCCTGCATTGTGATACTCCACAGGTTGGCCTGATCCTCTGTTATCAGTATTGAAATCGGTCTTCCTGATAAGAATGCGAGGTGGAAGGGTAAGGACAGAAAGACCACTCAGGCAGACTTCAGCAGTGAATCTGTGGTGGGTTCTCCAGATCTCCCATCTGAATTGGTCTGCGTTTGGGGTGTGACATGGTATGCCCTGAGTTGTGTCCAGTATGCAGCGTCATGTTGAGGACAAG